>NC_053022.1:527791113-527892984 GCF_003073215.2 Triticum urartu | reverse complement strand
ATAAGTATGCAAAGCTCCAGCAATCCTTCTGAGGACTGGAGTGAGCATCTCGGAGTTGGAATGTATGCTTTGATGATGATCAAAGATTTTGGGTGTATACGAAGTTTATGAGAAACTTGTATTTCCAAAGAAGTGAGTGGGAGCACTATAGAATTTCTGATTAGTATATGTTGTTGACATATTGTTGATCAGAAATGACATAGAATTTCTGGAAAGCATATAGGGTTATTTGGAAAGTGTTTTTCAATGGAAAGCCTGGATTAAGCTACTTGAACATTGAGCATCAAGATCTATAAGGATAGATCAAAACGCTTAATGGTACTTTCAAATGAGCACATACCTTGACATGATCTTGAAGGTGTTCAAGATGGATCAGTCAAAGAAGGAGTTCTTGCCTGAGTTGTAAGGTATGAAGTTAAGACTTAAAGCTCGACCACGGCAGAATAGAGAGATAGGACGAAGGTCGTCCCCTATGCTTAAGACGTAGGCTCTACAGTATGCTATGCTGTGTACCGCACCTGAAGTGTGCCTTGCCATGAGTCAGTCAAGGGGTACAAGAGTGGATCACGGGACAGCGGTCAAAGTTATCCTTAGTAACTAGTGGACTAAGGAATTTTCTCCATTATGGAGGTGGTAAAAGAGTTCGTCGTAAAGGGTTACGCCGATGCAAACTTTGACACTAATCCAGATTATTCTGAGTAGTAAAATGGATTCGTATAGTAGAATAGATATTTGGAATAGCTCCAAATAGAGTGTGGTAGCTACATCTAGGAGATGACATAGAAGATTTGTAAAGCACACACGGATCTGAAAGGTTCAGACCCGTTGACTAAAACCTCTCTCACAAGCTACATGATCAAACCCATAACTCACTGAGTGTTAATCACATAGTGATGTGAACTAGATTATTGACTCTAGTAAACTCTTTGGATGTTGGTTACATGGCGATGTGACCTGTGAGTGTTAATCACATGGCGATGTGAACTAGATTATTGACTCTAGTGCAAGTGGGAGACTGTTGGAAATATGCCCTAGAGACAATAATAAATTAGTTATTATTATATTTCCTTGTTCATGATAATCGTTTATTATCCATGCTATAATTGTATTGATAGGAAACTTAGATACATGTGTGGATACATAGACAACACCATGTCCCTAGTAAGCCTCTAGTTGACTAGCTCGTTGATCAATAGATGGTTACGGTTTCCTGACCATGGACATTGGATGTCGTTGATAACGGGATCACATCATTAGGAGAATGATGTGATGGACAAGACCCAATCCTAAGCCTAGCACAAGATCATGTAGTTCGTATGCTAAAGCTTTTCTAATGTCAAGTATCATTTCCTTAGACCATGAGATTGTGCAACTCCCGGATACCGTAGGAGTGCTTTGGGTGTGCCAAACGTCACAACGTAACTGGGTGGCTATAAAGGTACACTACGAGTATCTCCGAAAGTGTCTGTTGGGTTGGCACGAATCGAGACTGGGATTTGTCACTCCGTGTAAACGGAGAGGTATCTCTGGGCCCACTCGGTAGGACATCATCATAATGTGCACAATGTGATCAAGGAGTTAATCACGGGATGATGTGTTACGGAACGAGTAAAGAGACTTGCCGGTAACGAGATTGAACAAGGTATCGAGATACCGACGATCGAATCTCGGGCAAGTATCGTACCGATAGACAAAGGGAATTGAATACGGGATTGATTAAGTCCTTGACATCGTGGTTCATCCGATGAGATCATCGTGGAACATGTGGGAGCCAACATGGGTATCCAGATCCCGCTGTTGGTTATTGACAGGAGAACGTCTCGGTCATGTCTGCATGTCTCCCGAACCCGTAGGGTCTACACACTTAAGGTTCGATGACGCTAGGGTTGTAAAGGAAGTTTGTATGTGGTTACCGAATGTTGTTCGGAGTCCCGGATGAGATCCCGGACGTCACGAGGAGTTCCGGAATGGTCCGGAGGTAAAGATTTATATATGGGAAGTCCTGTTTTGGTCACCGGAGGAATTTCGGGGTTTATCGGTAACGTACCGGGACCATCGGGAGGGTCCCGGGGGTCCACCAAGTGGGGCCACCTGCCCGGGGGGCCACATGGGCTGTGGGGAGTGTTCCTTGGCCTACATGGGCCAAGGGAACCAGCCCCACTAAGGCCCATGCGCCTAAGAGATGGAGAGGGGGCAAACCCTAATGGGATATGGGCCTTAGGGCCCATATTGGTGCGCCTCCCTCTCCCATCCCCTCTTGGCCGCCACCCTTGTTCCCCATCTAGGGCTGCCGCCCCCCCTAGGGGTGGGAACCCTAGAGGGGGCGCAGCCCCTCCCCTTCCCTATATATATTGAGGCATTGGGCTGCCCACAACACGCGATTCGATCTCTCGTTGGTGCAGCCCTGCATCTCTCTCTCCCTCCTCTTCTGTGGTGCTTGGCGAAGCCCTGCAGGATAGCCACGCTCCTCCACCACCACCACGCCATTGTGCTGCTGCTGGATGGAGTCTTCCTCAACCTCTCCCTCTCTCCTTGCTGGATCAAGGCTTGGGAGACGTCACCGGGCTGTACGTGTGTTGAACGCGGAGGTGCCGTCCGTTCGGCACTTGGTCATCGGTGATTTGAATCACGACGAGTACGACTCCATCAACCCCGTTCACTTGAACGCTTCCTCTTAGCGATCTACAAGGGTATGTAGATGCACTCTCCTTCCCCTCGTTGCTAGTCTCTCCATAGATAGATCTTGGTGACACGTAGGAAAAATGTTGAATTTCTGCTACGTTCCCCAACAGTAGGTCAACCAGAGTATGTTACGCACCAGAGTGGTACGGTAATCCTGTTCTGGAAGTCATGTTACTAGACCATGACAAACCTAAAACTATGAGGAAGCGATGATGAGCCCAGATTCCGCGAAATGGCTTGAGGCCATGAAATCTGAGATAGGATCCATGTATGAGAACAAAGTATGGACTTTGATTGACATGCCCGATGATCGGCAAGCCATTGAGAATAAATGGATCTTCAAGAGGAAGACGGACGCTGATAGTAGTGTTACTATCTACAAAGCTCGAATTGTCACAACAGGTATTCGACAAGTTCAAAGTGTTGACTACGATGAGATTTTCTCACTCATATCGATGCTTAAAGTTTGTCCGAATCATGTTAGCAATTGCCACATTTTATGAAATCTGGCAAATGGATGTCAAAATCGCATTCCTTAATGGATTTATTAAAGAAGTGTTGTATATGATGCAACCAGAAGGTTTTCTCAATCCTAAAGGTGCTAACAAAGTGTGCAAGCTCCAGCGATCCATTTATGGATGGTTGCAAGCATCTCAGAGTTGGAATATATGCTTTGATGAGTTTATCAAAGCATATAGTTTTATACAGACTTGCGGTGAAGCGTGTATTTACAAGAAAGTGAGTGGGAGCACTACAGCCTTTCTGAGAAGTATATGTGAATGACATATTGTTGATCAGAAATGATGTAGAATTTTCTGGAAAGCATGAAGGAGTGTTTGAAAGGAGTTTTTCAAAGAAAGACCTCGGTGAAGCTGCTTACATATTGAGCATCAAGATCTATAGAGATAGATCAAGACGCTTGATAAGTTTTTCCAATGAGTACATACCTTGACAAGTTTTTGAAGTAGTTCAAAAATGGAACAGTCAAAGAAAGAGTTCTTGCCTGTGTTGCAAGGTGTGAAGTTGAGTAAAGACTCAATACCCGACCACGGCAGAAAATAGAAAGAGAATGAAAAGTCATTCCCTATGCCTCAGTCATAGGTTCTATAAAGTATGCTATGCTGTGTATCAGACCTATTGTGTACCTCACCATGTTTGGCAAGAGGGTACAATAGTGATACAGAAGTGGATCACTGGACATCGGTCAAAATTATCCTTAGTGGAATAAGGACATGTGGACGTGGCACACCCGATGACTAAACTTCTCTCACAAGCAAAACATGATCACTCTTTGGGTGTTCATCACATAGCGATGTGAACTAGATTATTGACTCTAGTAAACCCTTTGGGTATTAGTCACATGGTGATGTGAACTAATCACATAAAGATGTCAACTATTGGTGTTAAATCACATGGCGATGTGAGCTAGATTATTGACTCTAGTGCAAGTGGGAGACTGAAGGAAATATGCTCTAGAGGCAATAATAAAGTTGTTATTTATATTTCCTTATATAATGATTTCATTATTCATGCTAGAATTGTATTAACCGGAAACTTGATACATGTGTGAATACATAGACAAAACAAGGTGTCCCTAGTATGCCTCTACTAAGACTAGCTCGTTAATCGAAGATGGTTAAGTTTCCTAGCCATAGACATGTGTTGTCATTTGATGAACGGGATCACATCATTAGAGAATGATGTGATGGACAAGACCCATCCTTTAGCTTAGCACTATGATTGTTTAGTTTATTGCTATTGCTTTCTTCAAGACTTATACATGTTCCTATGACTATGAGATTATGCAACTCCCGAATACCGGAGGAAAACTTAGTGTGATATCAAACGTCACAACGTAACTGGGTGATTATAAAGATGCTCTACAGGTGTCTCCGATGGTGTTTGTTGAGTTGGCATAGATCGAGATTAGGATTTGTCACTCCGATTGTCGGAGAGGTATCTCTAGGCCCTCTCGGTAATGCACATCACTATAAGCCTTGCAAGCAATGTGACTAATGAGTTAGTTGTGGGATGATGCATTACGGAACAAGTAAAGAGACTTGCCGGTAACGAGATTGAACTAGGTATGCTGATACCGATGATCGAATCTCGGGCAAGTGAACATACCGATGACAAAGGGAACAACGTATGTTGTTGTGCGGTTTGACCGATAAAGATCTTTGTAGAATATGTAGGAGCCATTATGAGCATCCAGGTTCCGCTATTGGTTATTGACCGGAGATGTGTCTCGGTCATGTCTACATAGTTCTCGAACCCGTAGGGTCCGCACGCTTAACGTTCGATGACGATTCGTATTATGATTTTATGTGATTTGATGTACCGAAGGTTGTTCGCAGTCCCGGATGAGATCACAGACATGACGAGGAGTCTCGAAATGGTCGCGACATAAAGATTCATATATTGAAAGGCTACATTCGGACACCGAAATGGTTCGGGTCGTTTCGGATAAGTTTTAGAGTACCGGGAGTTACCGGAACACCCCCCCCCCCCCCCCCCCCCCCCCCCCGAGAAGTTATTGGACCTCATGGGCCTAATGGTGGATGAGAGGAGGCAGGCCAAGGTGTGGCGCACGCCTCCTAGCCCAAACCGAATTGGACTAGGGCTAAGCCCCCCCCCCCATTTCCTTCTCTTCTCCCTCTCCTTCCCTCTTCTCCTACTTGGACTAGGAAAGGGGGGAACCTACTCCTACTAGGAGTAGGATTCCCCCCCCCTTGGGCGCGCCCCTTGTGGACAGCCCTCCTCCTCCTCCCCTCCATTATATACGGGGGAGGGGGCACCCCATAGACACACAAGTTGATCTTTAGCCGTGTGCGGTGCCCCCCCTCCATAGTTTTCCACCTCGGTCATATTGTCGTAGTGCTTAGGCGAAGCCCTGCGTCGGTAGCTTCATCATCACCGTCACCATGACGTCGTGCTGACGAAACTCTCCCTCGGCCTCAACTGGATCAAGAGTTCGAGGGACGTCACCGAGCTGAACTTGTGCAAATCGCGGAGGTGTCGTGCGTTCGGTACTTGATCGGTTGGATCGCGAAGACGTTCGACTACATCAACCGCGTTACTAAACGCTTCCGCTTTCGGTCTACGAGGGTACATGGACACACTCTCCCCGCTCTTTGCTATGCTTCTCCTAGATAGATCTTGCGTGATCGTAGGAATTTTTTTGAAATACTACGTTCCCCAACAGCTAGATGTTCTCCGAACTACTTCATGCACACTATGCTGTTGCATGTGTTACTGCGCATATTTTCATCTTAATATGTTTGAGATACTTATTCCTATAAAATTCCGATCTAGGCCAAATAATGTTTTATATTTTGAGACAGAGGGAGTTGTTTATTAATTTCAGTCCAGTGATCTTCATTTGCATCGATGTTATATCCCTATCTTTTTCCGCATCTTTCGCTGCTTTGGGAGGCTATCACTTGAGGCTTGCCCATGTCTATTTTTCTATTCTTCTTCTTTTCCTTGGTATTTTCCTCTTTTGATCAAGTTTGAGTTTTTATGTGCTTTGGGTGAATCCTGTGTGGTTCAGCGCATTGTTCTGTACTGTACTTTGGGGATTTTGGTCCCTGCCTCTTCCGCCTTTTTATGAATTGGTAGTGCTCCTGCCGTTGCCTGCAAATTTTTCTTGTAGCTTTCTATCCAGATTCATGTCATCGCCACTAGTTCAACCAGAAATGCTACATCGACGGCATTTATAGAGTTTTACAGGATGAGTTTGAGCTGGCAATTTGTGATTGGACTAAGGGGGTGCCGATTTTCATGTTTTGACCATTTGCGTAAAGTTTAACTAGATCTGACCCCGATTCAAAAATATTTCAGAATCTGATCTTTTTTTCTACCGTCATAGTGTCTGACGCATAGGCTACCGCCATGGTCCCTGATGGTAGGACTTAACTGTGCCCTTATACCTATTTAACATGAAAAATACCCTACCGCCAGGGCCTTTAGCGATAGATTGTGCAACCCTACCGCCAAAGAGCACGGCGGTAGGCATGCCACAAGTATGTGAAATATGAAGCTAGTAGTAGCTAGTGGTACTACTAGTGGTAACCCCATGCATGCATGCCAAGGCTAGCCCGTCTCTCTCTTCTCTCTTCACCCCAGGTAAGCATAAAGCTGTACCATGCAGAACTGAGTGACAGTAGCTAGCTGCTAGGGCGAGGTGCATGTATGCATGCATGCTCCCTGATGGATAGTTGGCTCAGAGCATATAGTACTATAATAGTACAGTACTATCACCAGCTAAACACAAATTAAACTAAAAAAGCAAAACCTGCACGATGGGTGCATGTTGCACATCCTACCGTCAAGAGCTTTGGCGGTAGGGTATTTTTTATTTCAAACGAATGTAACGACATAGTTAAGTGCTACCGTCAGGGACCTCGACGGTAGCCTGTTCTACCCTACCGTCAGTCTCTCCGGCGGTAGGAAAAGGGTCAAATCTCGAAATACTTTTGAACCGGGGTTAGATCTGGCTAGACTTTAAACAAAGGGCCAAAACACGAAAATTGGCCACTAAGGGGAGGGAGGGGCCCCCTCTCACCAGAAAATCAGAAGGGGCATGTTTAGTTGGTTAGGAAGGAGCCCATAAAGGCCTGTAGGACCCCATACGTCTAGCATTTTTACTGGTTCAATCTATTCATGGCTTCCATCGTATCATAGGGAAAAGGAAGGACCATTTTGTTTCACTGCCAACTAACTTTAATCGGGGAGTGGATTTTTTTAGTTGAGGTGTACCTACATCCCAACTCATTTACAACCTTTCATGTTTCACAATCTAGCCCTCGTGTATCAGACGGGATCACCATGATCCTCTGTTTCACGGAGCTTTGTTTATCAAGAAGTATTGACGAATTAAGAAACAATATAGTGTAATAGATGCAAACATGTCAATTTTAATCACAATTAAATGTATACTTTTCTTTTTAGATAGTAATTGATATTCACATAATACAGATGACGCCATTCATTACTATTTGTTCAGCTAGCACACCATGTCTAAAGAAGAACATGTCAAAACGGGCAGCTTGAAAGAACCCAGAGAGGACATTCTGCACCCAAAGCACAAATTAAGTTGCATACTGCAATTTCATCTTCTTAATCCGACGAAGAAGCCGTAGCCTGTAGCCGGTGTCCATGATCTTAATTATTTTGCTTGTCCATCATCTTAATTGATCTTAATTATCTCGAATCCAGTGTTTCATACTCGGACCAAACACATTGAGATAAATTTCCATTTTGTGAGGGAACGAGTAGTTGTTGGTAAACTGGAAGTCAGGTTTATCTCAACTAATGATTAGCTAGCGGATGTATTTACTAAACCTGCTACTCGACAGATGCTAGACCGTTTTAGAACCAATCTGAATCTTGTATGTAGTTCAGATTGAGGGGGCATGTAAAATAGGGTCTAGCATATTATACATATACACGTATTTGTATACATATGTAATTGTATTATGATTATCTATATAAAGAGATGTGAGGCTGGATGTTAGCCACCCATGCAAAACCCTAAACCTACCTCTTCAACTGAACATGCATAACTTGTACCCTGGCAGATCACCAACTTGGAACATACCAATGATTAGCACCTTGAAGAAGGCTGGGTAGGTTGACGACGTCGGAGCCGGGCATTGTTGTTCGTTCGGGCAACGATCCGCATCTGTTATAATGGCGCATCCGGTGATTCTGAGGTGCCCATTGGTGTCTAGCAGCGGTAGCACACGACTTGTGCCGGCGAGCGGGTCGAAGAGGGCCAACCTATTGAATCTAACGGATGCGTCGATTAGTTCGTCGCGTGGGACGAGTCGCACGAGGAGAAGACCGTGGCGCGAGCCGAGCAGTGCCGCCCGGATGGCCTGATCGTCAGGGACGTCGGAGTTGGGGCGGCGAGGGCCGAGAGGAGACCACGGTGCCGGGACAAAGGACGGGAGCATCACGGGCGGAGGGGCGCTCCGTATTTCTTGTCGTCCCTGGAGGTCATGGCGCCGTTGCTCGGCGAAGAAGCCAATGAGGGAAGACGGGTGGCGCACGCCCTCCGGCCAGCGGCGGCGGAGGAAAGAAGCGTCCGCTATGAGGCGGCGCCATCGCGTGCACGTCACGGCGCAGCGGAAGAGGTCCTGGATACCCGCCACGCGCATCAGGATCGCCAAGACGACGTCGTCCGGCAGCTTCTCCATCGATCGATCGTCAGTCGTCCGGCGCGCGGTAACTGTGAACGATCTGACATGCCATCGGAGGCAAACGCAGATTGGAGTATGGTACTATACCTTTTGCGTGAGCATTTTTTCTCCTCTCTTTCCTACTTTTATTTGCCCTGATCGTGTTACAGTTACCTTCTTGATCGATTCGCAAAAATGAAGGGCAAAAACTATCTTTGTGTTAGTATACCTTTTGCGTGAGGGTTTTCGCTGTTATCTTTCCAACTTGTATTTGCCCTGATCGTGTTACAACTATCTTCTTGATCGGGACTTGGGAAAAGGGTACCCAGAAGCCCGTGCGTGGTAGGAGTACTATTATTTGTTTGAGATTGGGTTTCCTTGTTTACTTTTTTCTAGGGAAGTTTCCTTGTTTACTTGAGAATTCCTCACTCATTGCATTGTTGGTGTTTATCAGATATCCAAGTGAAGGCTCCCTTCTGTGTATCAATATATGCAACAAAGATCCCATCACTACCAGAAACGCGACTAAGCGTGTGGGCCAACAGCCGTCAGGAAAATAAAACTGGCCGTCAGGAATATAATTCCTGTCGGCCAACCGACAGGAACAACCGACAGCTATAGCCTGCCAGGAATGAAACAATATGCCTGCCGGTCGGCCCACAGGAATATTATTGCTGTCGGTTATTCCTGACGGTTGGCTCATACGAAAGAAATGCTCTGTCAGATTTATGCCTCCCGGAAAATACATATTCCTGTCAACCACCTGTCAGGAAAGGCCGCCAGGAAATTTGTACTAGGAGGCATTCCTACCAACTTATACCTGTAGGTTCAGCCGACAGGAATTTGTGCTAGGAAAGCTGCAACGTTCGTGCATTCCTGTCAGCCGTTGGCCGTCACTGTTGCATCATGATGTTTTTTTTCATATTCCTGCCGGAAAAGCAATGTGCTTAACCCAGATGCTACAGATGTTACATTATTTCACAGAGACCATGTGAGAATAGATTTATATGACAACATCAGACTTCATATATCATCATTAGTTCCATACATATAGATCAACAAAGTACACTACAAGGCTACAATGGTACCATCCACAAAAGGACCTTCCAACTACAACAGTACTAGCAAAATACGCCGGCTTGCAACTACCACCAGATGTTAGTTATCATTCCTAAACCATACTAGATACACAAGTCCACAAAAGAGCGTATGAAGACCACCTACGGTCTGATGTTATCATGTTGTTTGAGCAATCAGTTTCCGCCATGGTTGGCTGCTGCGTCAACGATCTGATCACCGACATTCCCAGTGGTGTCGTTCTCCTCGCTCGACTCCATGACATCATTGTTGCCATCAACCGCTTGTGAGCCGGCTTGAGACGAGTTATTTGTCCCCTGAATCAAGCCCAAGTAACCAAATTGTTATTTAATCTGATTTAGAACAATAAAAACACAATACTTTGTTGGATAATAAGTGGAGACAACAGAACAAAATAATTTCCATTTATTGATTAATGCTTGGCACCAAGAATGGATTTTCTTTTCATTTACATGTCCAGGCTACTTTGAAGTTCCAAATATCTTGATATAAAACATGAAAAAAAAATTGGGCATAACAGCTAAAGAATCTTATGAGAGTAGACAAGCTCACAGATGCAAACAGCCAAATATCTTGATATAAAACATGAAAAAAAATCTCATATGCAACATAATGTTGATATTGCAGCTACATCAGCGTAGACAGGTCAGAAGGAATGCACAAATTCAAGTTGAGTAGTGGACATCACACATTCATCCATATGATATAGATAACTTCAAGTTTCTCATACACTTACTTCTGGTTGCGAAACAGCTCCATGGCTTAGTATATGTAGTATATGCGCTGGCAACTCTTTTCCTATCTCCTTGAAAAGTGCCTGCAAAAGGAAGAAATGTTACTCGAGTTGATAATTGAGAAGTTGAGATCCATTGGTTTAGAATTTGGGCGTTAATTTGTACATACAGTTATGAGCTGCCCATGCATATCTACTTTCTGCTGTAGCATCTCCTTAGCACGCCTGAGTTCTGCATTTTCTTCATTAGCACGCCTTTGCAATCTATCTTTTAGAGGGAGGTACCGCAAAACTTTACGTGGGATTTTCTTTTGGCCTTCCTCGTAACGAGATGTGCCACAAAAGTCACACTTCTCTTTATGTTTGTTATCTTTGTAATACAACATGCAATTATTTTTGCACACATCTATTTTGACATATGGCATCCCAAGACCTTCTAAGAGTTTCTTGGATTGGTAGAAGTCTTCGGACAAATTAGATTCAGGAGGCAAAAGTTCATGGATTATTTTTAAGGTATCATCAAAATGTGCAATGGACATGTTGTATTGTGATTTCATAGCCAGCAAACGAGCTACAGCAGAAAGACGTGAGTGTTTTGTGTTCTCATGTACCAATTCATCGGCACTACTGACCATCCTATAAAAAGCCTTGGCAGAGGAGGTTGGATCCTCAGTAACCGGTGGAAGATGGCTACCACCTAAGTCAACCAACATATTGTCCATTCGATCAGTTTCATTACAGCCCTCTTGATGTACTAAAGGGACAGATCCATCAGCAGCAGCTACAAAACTCTCACCATGTTCTGTCCAGGTTTTGTAATTTGGCTTATACCCATGTTTATACAGGTGTTTCTCTACAATGTGCCTTTCTTGCGGAAAATAATTCCAACATTTGGCGCATGGACACTTAATTTTACCACCTTCAGCTACGGAAGAGAAGGCCCGGTCTATAAATCGTGCAGTTTCTTCAAGCCATATATTAGAAGGGACTTGACCAAACACCCATCCACTATACATCCAATCACGCTTCTCCATTATTTAACCAAGAACTCATACTGAAATAAAATTCACAGAAATGGGGCTATTTCAGAAAAATAATAGCATACTAAAGGGCAGCAGCACAAATAACAATTCACAAAAAGACAATTGTTTCAGACATAAATTTAAGAGCTCAAAGCTATAACTTACCAATATACTTGTTCAAGCTGGGAAATTACGGCGTCGAAAAGGGTGGCCAGCCAACTCCTCTAGCTGTTCACTGATGTTTCTGGAATATGAAAAGATAAGATTATTCTAGGATTTATAGATCTTAAATTCACTTTAAATAAATAAATAAATAAATAGCAGGTAGGTGTCACGGAAGCTACAACCTAGAAAAAATGAATAGTTAGATGGTCATGTACATAAGCTACATGCTAGCTGTTCACTGATGTTGCTACAGAAGCTCCAACTTACGTCTAAGAACAACCAAAACTAATCTGTCCAAATCAACTTGCACACCAAAGAACTGTACATGGTCATGTACAACTAGTTTTGCGTTGGAACCCATAAAAATTGGTGTTTGAACTTATCCAAATCAACCGTATACTAATCAGATGTGCCTAAATTAGTTCCAACGAAGCTTGTACGCTACACAAGAAATAGAGCAAACAAATCGTAGATCTAGGAAAAGAAGGTAATATATTACCAGAGATATGGAGAATGGAGACTTGTGAGGCAGCGAGTAGAGGAGTACAGGCAGCCGGAGGTGAAGACGTGTAAATCTGAATGGGGGGACAAGTACGGGAGCTTGGTGGGGGGCAGATGCTGGTGCTCCGGCGGGTGGCGAGGCAGAGACCGGCACTACGCAAGTGGTGAGGAAGATGCAGGCGGAAGGACGGCCTTCCGAAGGGAGGGGAGGCAGCCGCGACGGTAGATGGGAGGATGGTGTAGCTGCTGCCACGGCGGTGGACCTGCGGATGGTGTGGCGGCGGCGGCGGTGGACCGGAGGATGGTGTGGCGGCGGTGGCGGTGGACCGGAGGGTGGTGTGGCGGCGGCGGCGGTGGACCGGAGGATGGTGTGGCGGCGGCTCCGGCTGTGGACCGGATGATGGTGGCGGCGGCGGTGAAGCGCAGGACTGGATTGGGGATCGAGAGGATTCTGGAGACTACGACTGAATTGGGGATGGAGGTTGTACGTGTTTGCCCTCTCCTTTTGTATTGGGCCTAACTCTGTGAGCCCAAACACACAGGAAAATAGACAAAAGGGTGGGCCTCTCCGAAAAAATGCGCGCGCAATAAAAACCCGATGGCGCGAAGCGGCAGCCCGCGGGCGCGAAGGGCCGAATGCGATTCCTGTGGGCCGCGACGCACAGGGATATACTTTTCCTGTGCGCCTGCTCAGAACCTACAGGAATATGGTGAAAAAACCTGTCGGTCAGTGTCTGGCCCACAGTAAAATGACATTTTCCTAGGAGTCTATGCGGGGCCGACGGGAATATATGTTGGCTCACAGGCTTAATCACGATTCTGGTAGTGCATGGGCACCGGGATTTCCAGTTACCGCGCTAATCGGAAAATACCGGGTGGGTAACTGAATGTATTTTTTTAATGAATTTTGAATCTGAACAAACTTCAGCCAAATTTAAAAGTTTGGGATTTTTTTTGTGCGGTAAGGCAGTTTCTCGAGGGGTACCGACATTTACGATTACCAACTAACCAAAACCTTGTCATATACTACTAGTTTATTACACGAGAAATATAGGTGTGCCCGTGTGTGATTGTCTCGGGACCGCATGATCAACCATGTGTGCCATGGTGAATTGATGATCGTGAGGCATGCTGGCATCACGTTGAGGTGGACAACATTGTGCGCATCTTGTCCAAGTGTGATCTGGATGATAAAAGTATTCAAATTGCCACTATAATGTCCCCACACAAAAATTGTCACTAAAATGCACCCCAACTATTTTTACTCTTATATCAACCATACAATGCATGCAACATTTCAATTTTCGTAGCAGAAGGGGGGAGCGGCCCCGAGACGGAGACGGGTATGAGGGCCGCCCGTAGCGTCCCGGCGAGGCCTCACCAAGATCGCGCCCGCAGCGTCCTAGCGAGGCTTCACCAGGACTATGCCGGAGACGGAGACGATGTTTGTCGGTGGAGGTGCGAAGAAGGTTGACGAGTGCGGGTGAGGGGTCTTTTTCTTCTTTCCATTGCTCGGATAGGACATTGACCGAGCTCAAGCCAGGGACGTCACAACTACCCGCAACATGTCGGCGAGAGATCGCAAGGACCTCGGGTGTAGGGGAGATCGCATGAGAAAGAGGATGGCAGGGAAAATCAACTTACGGCAAAAATATCATGTGACATGCAAATAGTCGGTCCCCTAGATTGTAGCCAACCGGATATCCGTGATTAGCACCTTGAAGAAGACACTGGAGTTTGCAGTTCTTCGAGCAATAGTCATGTGTTGGCTACAGTGGCACATCCAGTTGGTCTAAAACGCCCTTTAGATTCTAGCAGCGGTAGCATATAGGTTGTGCCGACGAGCGGGTCGCACAGGAGCAACTTGGTGCTCCTCTCGAACACTTCAATTGGGTTGTCCTATGGGATGAGGCGCACAAGAAGAAGACCAGGTTGCAAGCCGAGTGGAGTTGCCTGGAAGGCCCAACCATGGATGTCGGAGCAGTGGCAACGAGGATCAAAGAACCCTACTTAAGTTCAGACCTACAAATCCAAAAACATTAACTGCCAAATGCGAAGAACCCTAATTCCTAAATCAGAAATTCCTAATTCCTAATTCCCAGATCGCATCTTATCTATTGCTGATTCGGAGAGCTGGTTGATCTGCCTGACACATAGAGCGCTTCAGACTTTTATATATCTAAGAAAAAATATATGATCTACCTCACACACAGAGCTTAAGACTCGCTCCCTATGTAAGTGATCTAAACGATTTTTTAGGGAAATCTAAACGATCTTATATTACTCCCTCCGTCCTATAATATAAAAACATTTTTCAAGCTAAAAGAAAACTGACTGAATAAGGCCGTCCAGTCTGGATAGCCTCGACGATAACACAGTGAAACCAACTCGTGACCCAATTTCGAGATCAGCAAAGTGCACGCAAACTAGTTAGGTTGTCCAATCTGTGTCTACAAGCCGAATTTTTTGGACGCGAGCATGATCCTGCAGCCAAGATCGTCTGGGAGTGCTGGCTGCTGGGTTCCATTGCGGTGTCGATTGTTCGCTTGGCTTGCATGTAAGAACAGGTGCTGGACCTAAGGGCGTTTGGCCAAATGTGGACTTCCGCACCAGGATGCGGATACAAATTGATCACTTGCTGGTGTTCTGCGTCTTCGTGCGCTTGGTCTGGCACCCTGTGTTCGTTGCCTGGGAGGAGAGGAGTGGATGCCCTTGTCGGAGGACAGATCACTGCCTTGGTGCGCTTCATTGCAGCCACAGGCGATGGTCGGGAAGGATTTGCACACCGTCGTCGTCCTCGTTTGCCGGGAAATTTGGAAACACCGTAACGCAATAGTCTTCGTCAACGCTTCTCCATCTGGGATCTACGACAAGGGACGGACTTGGCAACTGGTGGGCCTGCTACATGGAGACATGTCATCTTTCTTCCAAAAGCTGTATAGGCGGACCTCTAGAGAGTAGTTGCATGTAACAAAGGCCGTAGGCCAGCCACCATTGTAGACTTCTGGATGAGACTCTTTCCTTTTCTTCAATGAATATACGATACACATGATTGTGCGTATTCTAAATATATATATATATTTTGAGTGGTCACAACATATTAATATATGACATAGTTTTGGACAGCTGAGAGGGCCGTAAATCAATGTAGAACTTTTCAAAATTTTAAATTTACTAATAATCTTGAGGATGTTATTAATTTTGTCTTTTATATACATGCGTCCAAGTGGTTCCCAATATGTGCCTCAACGGCTCAACCACCGTCTTATACAACCAACGTCCAATTATTCTGCTTTATTATGGTGGCTAGCCTACTTGAAGTACAGTTGGCATACATACATAGGCCCTGCTTTGAAAAAACGTATGGATAATACCGCAAAAAAAAAACATATGGATAAAGATATGTACGCACGTAGAGTTTTCTTTTCTTAAAATGGTTGTACACAAAACAGAAAATACAACCTCTAAACCATTACCTGGCCCATGTATAGATAAAAACTGTAATGCTGATTTTACTTTGTTCGATAAATACAGTACTCATTAAAGAAATTTACATGAAGGCCAGGATGTACTCCACTATTCTATATGAGCATCGCAAATTGGTCCATCTCGCCGTCTCGGCACAAAGCAGGCTCGAGCTTGCTTAAAGGTGCAAATTACCAACTATACAATTGTTTCACCGTCATCTTCCAACAGCCTGTCAGAAGTGTCGTCGCTTAGTTCCTATGGCAGCTAGCCATGAACCGAATGGGCAGACGAAGCACGTAGCAGATGAGCAGACTTTGGCTGGGATCGTTCGTGGCCCCAAGTTTGGTTGTCGGTAACTCAGTTCAGACTTTGCTCGGCCGGGAATCGTGCACCGGCTGCGACTAGTTATGTGGGTAGTATTGCTGGGCATGAAGCCGATGACACCTGCAAAGAATACAAATCTATAGATAAGATCACTTATATTGATTTATCAATTAGATTTATATCATATGTGTTCATTGACCGTGCTGATTCTTGTGTTGTGTAGTACAATGCAAGCGCATTGGGGGTCAGAAATGTGTTTGAGCAATGTGCAAACTCGAGCCTCAAAAGTGTAGAGATATGGATCACATGAGTCCAATGAACCATAGAGGGTTTTGCACTATTTTTGCTTACCGAAGGGATGACACCTCTGGCACGCAAATCCCAGATGCATCCCAAACCTAACCGACAATGTATTGAGAAATGAGATGGGCATTAAGAGATTTTTATATATACAACATTGTAAGGCCATGCCTTAGCTTCTTTATGGTATGGTTCTTCGGCCCTATGGTATTTATAATCGAGCATCCACACTGTGTGACTCCCAATAATTGAAGTTTGGCTTTATCTCTTTCACCCAACTGCCTTTAATGGTAGTAGTCAATTAGAAGTTATAGAGCCAGCTCAGTATACAATATCACTAAGATGTACTAGCATACTCCTTTAGAGCAAGTACAATAGCAGGCTTATAATCCGCTTAGAGCATCTACAGTCGAACCCCGTAAATATCTGTTGATGCGCCCGGACGCGTCCGCAGAACAGTGACCGGTCTTCCTTCACAACTCCGCTTTCACAACGTGTGCCTCCCCCCCCCCCCCCCCCCCCCCCCCCCCCCCCACACACACACACACACGAAACTATGGTATCAGTGCAACGTGAGAGAAACTGCATTGATCAACATATGAAACATAGCAACAAAAGAGACATAGATTCACAATTCATATGGACATAGCATCACATTTCATCGGATCAAACACAGTAGATTCATAGTAAAGATTAACTAAATACAAATCAGAGGAGGACAGGGGCATCGGAAATCACCATTTCCTCTCCGGCCCCTTCACCTTACGGTCACCTGTGCAGCTGCATCCCTCCGTGTAGGCGACGGTGGTGGGAAGGGCGTCGTCGGACGAGGAGGAGATGAAGAAAAGTTGTAGAGAAGAAGAGGCTGAGAGAAGAATCACAGGACAGAGAAATATGTGAATTTTTTTTGTACCACCAGGATGAGCAAGGGAGGCAGATAGGGTTCAATGAGTATTTGCAAATGAATGAGCAGAATATACAACATGCATGGGAGGCAGAGAAGTGCAAGTTGGGCAAGGGAACATGGAAGAAGCTGAATTACAGAACATGGACCAAACAGAGGACCTTGGGAACCTTTCCAACACCTTGGGAACCTTGCTTGGGTTGTGGAACCACGCGTCCAGGATGAGCTTGCACTTATCCTCCAGCGGCCTCATGTTGCTGAGCTTGTCACCTAGCTTGTTCAGGAGCGCGTTCACGGCCTCTGGCTCACACGCCTCCCCGGGTACCCTTTCGAAGCTCACTGTGGTCTTCTACGGCAGATCGTCGGGAGTACCCTGCATCACGCGGTGCTAGAGAACAAACTAGATCCAGGAGCTAGCACATTGGTGATTCGAGCATGTGTGTGCACGTCGCCTCCTCCTTCAAGGTGGGCCAAAGGTCATGCTGAGGGGTGGCCTCCTTGATGCACACCTGCGAGGGAAAGATGAAAGTTTTATTTTCCAGGACGTCAAGCCTGGCCTTTGCCGTTAGCTCAGTGATGCGGTCTCCAAAAGTGACTGCCAACAATACCCGATTGTGGTACTGAGCCTCCAACGCATCCATCCCCAGCATGCACTTGAGGAGAACATAGCCAGAATCCGGTCGGAGTTCTGGCTCCCCGCGCCACCACACCTCCTGCATGAACTTCCTCCCAGCCCACCAGTGTGGGTTCGCACGGCTTCGTCCACCGGCTTGCACCAGCTTAGCGGGAAGGGCAAAGACATTGCTACCTCCAGCAACGGCAGTGCTACCGCTGGCAGCAGAGATCTCACGGCCATTCTCGACGCTCTCGCCATCCATGGATATGGGGAAGGGGATTGAGAGGAGGGAGAGGGAAAGAACGACTGGGGATGGGGATTGAGGATTTAGGACAGAGACAGCTGGAGTGGGGCGCGGGTTGGTTTCCAGAAACGGCAGGGGTGTGACCGTAAAAAGAGCCTAGTCCGTGTTGGGGGGTATGTGGTGACACCAAAGCGAGTGACCGTCAAGGGGACAATAGTTTGGACCGTAGATGCAACGTATTTTCATGTATACGATCCGTAATGTAGTGTTTCTTGAGTTACGGTACCAAAGCGTTACTCGCCAGAGACATGGAGGACAAAAAGTGTTATTTTCTCTAATGTTGGAATTTTAGAAATGACAATGGGTATATTTATTACATTAACTAAAGCTTATTTATTTCTCTTCGTTTCTATCACAATAAGATGGACTTTACCAAGGATGAGAATGGATCAGAGGAAACAGAGGCGAATGCAGTGCTCGTTGGCATCAAGACGCTGTCGAGCATTTTCAGGGGGCGTATGACAATCGAGTTGGACTGCACCTCGTTGGCAAATGAGATTTTCCTTGACAAGATGAGCAGATCAGCGTGTTTTCCTATTATCCTCAGTGATATAAAGGAGACTCCGAAACTCTTCCAAGCGGTTAGAGATTCTCTAAGTGATGGTTGCATTGTGTCACCTGAGTGATTTGTATCACTCTTTTCCTCAAAAAAAAAAGATGCATGTGTTGCTGATTTTACATTGTTCGATAAACACAGTATACTCATTAAAGAAATTTACAGTATGCCCCGGATGCATTACACTTTTGTATATGGGCGTCACAAATAGGTCCATCTTGCCGTCCTGGCACAGAGCAGGCTCGAGCTTGCTTAGAGGTGCAAATTACCAACTTCTTCAAACAGCCTGTCAGAAGTGTCGTCGCTTAGTTCCTATGGCAGCTAGTCATGAGCCGAATGGGAAGATGCAGCATGTAGGAAATGAGCAAAACTTTTGCTAGGATCGTTCGTGGCCCCATGTTTGGCAGTCGGTAGCTCTGTTCAGACTTCTCTCGGCCAGGAATCATGCACCGCCAGGGAATAGTTATGTGGATAGTATTGCTGAACATGAAGCTGACGACACCTGCAAAGAATACAAATCTACAGATAAAAACACTTGTATTGATTGATTTGTGAATTAGATTTATACGTATCATATATGTTCATCGGCCGTGCCTGTTCTTGTGTTGTGTACCGGGGCCAGAAATATATGTTTGGGCAATGTGCAAACTCGAGCCTCAAAAGTGTAGAGATATGGATCACATCGAGTCCAACCAACCATAGAGGGTCTTGCACTATTTTTTGCTTACCAAAGGGATGAAACCACTGGCACGCAAATTCCAGATGCATCCCAAACCTAATATGTATTGAGAATTGAGATGGGCATTAAGAGATTTTGATATATACTACGAGTACATTGTAAGGCCATGTCTTAGCTTGTGTATAGTATGGTTCTTCAGCCCTGTGGTATTTATAATCGGGTATCCAAACTGTGTGACTCTGAATAATTAAAGTTCGACTTTATGTCTTTCACCCACCTGCACTTAATAGTAGTCAATTACAAGTTATAGAGCCAGCTCACTACACAATATCATATACTCCTATTGTACTTGCTCTAAAGGAGTATATTAGTACATCTCAGCGATAATGGAGATTCCCATAATACCATCAACAATTCAACATCTCATTACTACTTGTTCAATAGAACATCAAAGGTTCAGCTAGCGGTTTAAAACTGACAATGAACACAGAGGCAACATTCTGCACCCCAAGACCAAATTATTCTGCACATGGCATGCAGTTTTATCCTCTTGATCTGATTTAGCAGGGTAACCCTTGCAACATGTGTTCCTTTCCTTGATGCTGCCCATGACCAATGTAGTAGCTGATGCTCAGACACACATAATAAACTAACTTGCACCTTCATTAAGTCTCTGCCACACGCATATCAGAAGATTTCTGTAGCTCTTCCTAAGCCCAACTCATAGCAATTGACCCAAAGATAACTGACACAACTATTGGTCCCAAAAATGAGTCAGCAAATTTTGATATAGCTCCTCTCAGTTTATTCCGCTTGATCCTACTGCCCACCAAGTGAGACATGAAGAAGGTCGGCCTATCCATCTCAAATGGCTTAGCCATCGTGACAATGCTGCAACCAGTCGGTGACAATTTCCATTGCCCCAGTTTCGAGGTCTACAATGTACACACAATCTTGATTTCGGTACTAAAATAATTGCCTAACTTCCAGCAAAAATATTTTTGGTAATTACAGTAGTATACGCAAATTCAAATACTTCTCAAATTATTTTTAAAATTTTCAGATCTCCATCAAATTCTGCTAGAACTTTTGGCCGAAATTAATGAAAACCAAAATCGCAGAAATTCAATGAAAATCGGTGATTTTGCTTATGGATTAAACAGTTTTGAAACTGAAATGCAAAACCATGTCTAGCACTAGCTCATCACATTTAGGTGAAGGATCCTCCTCGCGTATGCCATATTAATTAGCTGGATGAACTTCTATGAATCATGAAAATATTTGGTTAGTCCCTGCAAGGGGAAAACAATCGACTAGTTGGTGGATTTTCAACATATAATGGAGTTCGTGGCTCAGGGTGAATAGAGATGTACTTGAGGGGCGAACATCACAGGATGGCACCCCAAAGGAGACAAATTAATGTGAAGATAGAAGAGGATGTCGCGCTCGATCTTTTCTTAGGTTTGAGGTTTTCTTCAGTTATTTGTGAGTTTTGACCCGGCAAAAAAAGAAAATTTGAGTAAGTAAATGGTGGAGTGAATGCAGGATGAAAACGCTTCAACTGAAATCTGCAAAATAATCTAAGTCTAACTTACCCATTCTTGTTTCATGTTAGATGTTCTCTGAACTACTTCATGCACACTCTGCTGTTGCATGTGTTACTGCACATAATTTCATCTGAACAATTTTGACACACTTCATCCTACAAAATTCTGATCTTGTTTATTAGTTTCAGTCCAGTGATCTTCATTTGCATCAATGTTGTATATCTATCTTTTGTAGCCTTCTATCCAGATTCATGTCACTGCAACTGGTTCAATCTATTCGTGCCTTCTATCGTAGTGAAAAGGAAGGAGGCCATTTTGCGTCGCTACCGACTATCTTTAACCGGAGAGTGGATTTTTTGAGATGAGGTGTACCTACATCCGAACTCATTTACAACCTTGCATGTTTCATAATCTTGTGCTCGTGTATGAGATGGGATCAACATGATCCTCTATTTTACCAAGCTTTGTTTATCTAGAAGCATTGACGAATTAAGAAACAAGATAGTGCTATAGGTGCAAACATATCAATTTTAATCACAATTAACTGGAAACTTTCCTCTTTAGATAATGGAGATTCACATAACACAGACGGCAACATCCATTACTATTTGTTCAGCTAGCACACCATGTCTAAACAAGAACATGTCAAAACAGACAGCCCGAAAGAACCCAGAGAGCACAAATTAAACTGTGTAGCTCTTGTGCATTTTCATCATCTTGATCCGACAAAGAAGCCGTAGCCGGTGTCCATGATATTAATTAATTTGCGAGTCCATCAAGTTTGCCACACTTCACGTTCAAAAGAAAGAACATCTGCCACACACAAAACTTAACACTCTTGTAGCTCTTGTGCGCCACATGAAGTACAACTAACCCAAAAGTAATCGCCCAAGCAATTCCTCCCAAAAAGAGTCCAATATAGCTCCTCCAAATTTAGTCCTCTCAATGCTACCGCCTGCAAGTGATACATGAAGAAGGCCGGCCAGTAGATCTCAAACGGGATAGCAACGACAACAACACCACCAAACCAGCTTTGAACCATCTCCATTGCCCCTGTTTGGGGATCAATAATGTGCACACAGCCTTGGTTGTCATTGAGGAGCAATGCGCCGCCCATCTCACCCATGCAGATGCATTGCGCCAGGACGATCCAACCTTGTTGGGGTCAGTTTAGCTCAACGCCTAAGTGTGGAGCCAGTCTGCGTGTAGGGAATAAATCTTGTCCAGAAGTGAAATTGAAAAGCCATCAACAGGCCATGATTACAACAAGAGCCACTTACAAAGAAATGAAAAAAGATAGAGAACGGCAAAGATACAAGGTGTTGTAACAGCTTACCAGCGAAAAATTATTAACAGGCAAAAGAAAAGGAACGGGGCATGGCCTGAAACACCAAGGATGAAACGTCTTGAAACTATGTCACCATGCCATTCCACTTTCTCATTTATACAATGCTATATGGTGTACGACTTAATCGAAACCTTCTCCAGCCGAAAGAAAATGGTGTGCCCCAAGCCGGGGATCAGTCAAAATACATGTCCATGCAGCTGTGGGAAGACATGGAGACAGGGGTCCAATAGGGGCGATCTGTGGAGATGAAACTGATACATATCTTGGAGCTTCGGCGGTATGTATAGCTGATATGATTGATCCGGAAATCCTGGAATCGACGACGTGCAGTGAAGCTCTATCTTTGGCTGCAGATATTCGTTGCCAGCGTCTTGATATATCTACTGCTTGTGCAGCTCCAGTTAAGCATATCTAAGGTGTCCATCTGGGAAAATCAGGAGTAATCATCAAGGGAATTCAGAAGAAGATGGGAGGATTTTACCTCGGTGCATATCATCCATGAGAAGCGATATTGTAATGTTGAAGCTCATAATTTGTCTAAAGCAGCTACTACTTTAGATCTTGGAAGGCACATATGGCTATCTAGTAGGTCCGGCATTATTTGTATCCCGTCCAACAACTGATTGAATAAAGTGCTTTTCAACCCTAAAAAAAGAAGGTACAAGCGAACCTGGGTGAACAATGCTGAACCGGATCAACTAAAAAAATCGGGTGGCATGCTGTGTACAACAATTTAGGCTGATAGTTGCCAGATCCTAAGGAGTGGTTAAACAAGATATCCTGCAACCAATGACACTGATCAAACTTGAAGATCTTCATCTAAAAACTTCTGAATGAAAGATGCCAGCTTCTCCAATTGAAGCTTTTCCTGGAAAACAACCTAATTAATCAGAGAGAACTGCTGTGATACTTTGCTCAGTTGGCAAGCAAGATTAGGGCCCCACAACAGGAAAAGAGACAACAAGGTTCAGGTGAATGCCAAACAGGATCATAACAAAATTCATCTTCACTCTAATATTAACTTGATGTCCCCTTATATATTCACGCCCATTTCCTCTTTTTTATTTGCATGATGTGCTTGCCGCGTAATTCATCGGCATGTGTATTGATCCCACCAACACAATCAGACCCATAAGGCCATAATTCAGGTATCCAATATATAATTGCATACAAAAATATCTGATTTTAGGTTTTTAAAAATGCTTGCTCAATGCATACATGCGTCCTGGTCATCTGCCACAAGTTTTACCTTAATCTCTACTTATAGCAAAGAACGTAAAAAGCAAATTAAGCAGCAATCCAGGAGATAATGCTACATGTGCAAATGAAATGTCAATTACGATCATAATTAGCTGTGATGTTTTCTTCTTTGATAATGGGGATTCTCATAATAATACAAACGACTACTCAGCACCTCATTACTACTCCCTCTGTAAACTAATATAAGAGTGTTTAGATTACTACTTTAGTATTCTAAACGCTCTTATATTAGTTTACGGAGGTAGTATTTGTTCAACAGAACATCAAAGGTTCAGCTAGCAGTAGCACACCAAGTCTAAACAGGCACATGTTAAAACTGAAAATAAAATACAGAGGCCATATTCTACACCACTAGACCAAATTATTCTGCACAAGGCAGTTCTATCCTATTGATCTGATTTAGCAGGGCAACTCTTGCAACATCTGTTCCTTGCCTGGACGTTGCACTATGATCAATCTCGTAGCTCTTCATGATCCAGACTCATAACAACTAACCCAAAGATAATTAACCCAAATATGCGCAGGTACACGTGATAAATTAACTTGCATCTTCATTAAGTCTGCCACACACAGATCTTAAGATTCCTGTAGCTCTTCATGATCCAGACTCATAACAATTAACCCAAAGATAATTGCCACAACTATTGGTTTGCAAAAAGTGGAAGCAATTTTCGATATAGCTCCTCTCAGTTTATTCCGCTTGATCCTACCACCCGCCAAGCGAGACATGAAGAAGGTCGGCCAATCCTTCTCAAATGGGACAGCCATCGTGACAATGCCGCAAAACCAGTCGGTGACAGTCTCCATCGCCCCAGTTTGGAGATCTACAATGTACGCGCAATCTTGATTGTCCTTTACGAGCAGTTTACCGCTCATCTCGCTCACGCACACGCATTGCACCAGGCCAACCGTACTCTCCTTGGGTTGTATCAGCTCAATCATCTTGGTTTGGTGCCAGCAGTCTGCCATGCCATCTACACTCTTGTTGTCACCTTCATGTGTCCACATCTCCAGCCAGCTGCAGTCCCTGTATAAACCAAGCAGCGATAGACTTCCATCGTTGGTGACATTAAGCAGTGCACTTGAAAACTTGAAGCCGAGGGGGTTCCTTGTGAGAGGGAGCTTTGTTATAGACATCTGCATGGTCTTAGCGCACACGTTGAGTGTGTAGAAGTCTGACGAGTACTTGAAGAGCCAGTGTGCCATGCCTCGGCACACGACGATGTTGATCTGCTGGGGCACCACACGTCCGGCATACTCAACAGGTTCAAACCAGTTTCTAGACGTCCTCCAGCTCAACTCATTGGACGCGAGCACATGGAGATTGTACCGTCCGTCGTAACTGATGATTAGCACTTTGAAGGACGAGTAGACTGACGGCGACGCCCCTCGCCGTTTGGTCACGCGACAATCCGCACCAGTTAGAAGGGCGCATCCTTCTATTCGGAAAGACCTACTGCACTTCAACGGAGGCAGCGGGCGGCTTGTGCCGGCGATTGGATCACACACAGCCAGGATCATGATTTTCTCGAACATGCTGATGGCGTCGAGTGGGACGAAGCGCACAACAAGAAGGCCACGGTGCGAGGCGAGCACCACTGCCTGGCCGCTTCGAGGCTGATCAGGGATGGCGATGAAGCGGTGGGGGGAGCATGGCACCGGGGTGAAGAGCGGCATTGTAGAGCTCCCTTCTGTTGGTTCTTGACGGGGCTGTTGCAAGGCGAAGAAGCCGAGCAGGGAGGACTGGAGGCTCACGCCCTCCGGCCAGCGGCGGCGGAGGAAAGACGGGTCAGCTATGAGGAGGCGCCATCGTCTGCACGTTGCGGTGCAGCGGAATAGGGCTGCCACCTCCGTCACGCGGACCAGGATCTCCACGACAACGTCGTCCGGCAGCGTCTCCATCGATCTTCCTTGGGGGCCGGCGCGCGGTACTTGCGACCTGCGATTGTGGGCAACCCGAGGTTAATTAGGTCTCGATCTGAGGTACCAAGAACCCGAGTCGATCCCCGGGTTAATCGTGCGCGCTGAAGAAGTGTGGAAGCTGCTACCTTTTCTGTGTTGTTTGGAGGCGCTGGACTGGGAGGAAACAGGAGGACGAGGCCGTGAGGCAGATCCGGCAGACGAGGGAGGCCCTGCGCCGGTCGACGGGGAGCGAGACGGCGCTGGAGTGCTCGACGGTGAGGGGGGCTGCTGGACGTCGAAGGGTTAGCCCTGGAACGACGAGGAGGTGACGGTCGATGGGGAAGGAAGCGGCGCTGAAGTGGCTGGACGGCGACCGGGCAGCGTTTGACGGGAGGCGCTGGTCGATTGGGGATGTTGGCGGCGCACTCGAGTGGCTGGACGACGGCGGGGAGGGAGACGGCGCTGGAGGAGTGGGGGCGGCAGCGGGCGTGGGATCAAGCGCCGGAAGTGGGGTGCGGCGGCGCCGGACGGGAGGCGGCGTCCATCGCGGGGATTGGGATGAAGGAGAAGGACGACCGAGAGTCTTTCTAGGGATTTTCACCCTTTTCCTGACGTTGGGCCCATCAACTTAATTCGAGGCCTTGGGCCCTTCACAAATATCCTGGGCCGTCACTAAGGCCTTATTCAAGGATATTCGTACGAAGAACATATGAACAAGGAATTCGAGAAGAAAATTTCCTATAGATGCATTTGGTTTATAAAAAATGTATACAGGGAAACTATACGTTCACTTAAAACTCATTTTTTTGTGTAGGGACGAGGCAAGGCAAATCCTTAAAATGACAAGCGTCATCTTCAAAATCATGTACAACTCCTTATGCCTAAGTTTTGGTTTCCTCTAAACCAAACGAGCCCTACAAAGTTAGTTTGGGGTAGTGTACTCTTCTTCCAGACGCTATTTTGGGTCGAGAGACGCATGGAAGGTATATCTCGTATTGAGCGAGACAGAAGGATCTCTCGCGTCGAGCGCTATGGGTAACCGCCTGGCACTTCAGCACTTGCGCGCAAGGGAAGAAAAAGAATTGTGCGAGGATTTGATTGTAGTGTTGCTTGTCAATACGCCATCATCGAGTTCATGAGCGCGAACCATTTGAAAGAGCTCGGTTTCTTTATTTTTCTTCTGTTTTATTCGGTTTTCTCCCGGTATTTTGTTTTTTTCTTCTTTTCTTTTTTCTTTGCTTTTTTAGTTTTTCCATTCTTTTTGAAGTTGTTTCTTTGGTTTTATTTTTCATTTTTATAGTTTATTTCGTTTATTTTTTGGTTTTTATTTTTTTGCTCTTCTTTGTTTCTTTTATTTTTCATTCTATCTTTTTGTATATATCAGCAAAAAAAATCTAATACACCATTAACAATTTATCCAATGCAAATTTGACATTTTTTTAGTTCATGGTCAATATTTTTTCTATAAATATTTATAACACTATTCAAGTGCTTGATTAATATTTTTCAAATACAAGATTAAAAAATTTCAAATACAAAATTTCTGGCGCTGTTGCATGAGAATTTCTTACTTCTTATCTATTTTGCGTAGTTACTTTTTATTTAATGTTTGATTGCTTAGTTAGTTGATAAAATATTAAAAAATAATTTTAAAACATCACCTATGCACTCTTTTGTTGCAGCTTGTTATATTGTCTACTTCAGCTCACAACACCAAACTTTGTCACTTTGGTTTTCTTCCATTTCCGTTATTTTCTTTCGTTTTTCTTCATTTTTCCTTTTTTCTATGGTTTTCTTTGTTTTTCTTTGGTTTTCCTTTCTCGTTTGCTCTTTCCATCGGTTTTCTCTGTTTTTGTCTCGGTTTTTTGTTCTTTCTTCGGTTTTCTTCTATTATTCCTTCCCTTATTTTCTTATTTTTCAGCACATGTTTATATTTTCCATACACACTGTACATGTTTCTTATCATCAGAAATATTATTTTATACACATTTAATATTTTCAAGTACACAATTTACATTTTTTGAAATATATGTTTTGATGTCTACTTCTTGTCATACACATTGTACATTTTTCCTATACATCTAAAATGTTTTTTACACATGTTGTTTAAATACTTGTTCTGAAAAACAAATTGAATATGTGTTACACTTTTTTCAAATACATATTGAAACATGTTTTATTATGATACAAAACATGTTTGCAAACCATACAAACATTTTTTACATTGGACAAATTTTTTGAAAGATGTTACAAACATTTTGTTTGAAACTCATGCACACTTTTATAAATGTAATCATTTTTTGATGGTATAAACTTTTTTTAGTTACACAAACATTGTTTACATCGTATAACATTTTAATAAAATGTGATGTACATTTGTTTGAAACATGTGTGCATTTTTGCAAATGTCACATAATTGTTTTTGACTGGAACAAACATTTTCTAAATGTTGAGCGAACATTTTTTACACCCATTCACATTTTTGTAAATGTGCGATGAACACTGTTAGGAAATTAACAAAATTATTTTTCATAATATATGCATTTAGTATTTCTTTAAAATAAAAATAATAAAATAAATACATGCATGCAATGTCAGTGTAATGGGACCACATGGTTAGTGGGCCGGCCCACTACTGGTTCCCTGCAGATGACACGATCTACCGGTGCACATGAAGCGAGACACAAGCCCTAAAAAATGAAGTGAGACATAAACCTGCCCGTCGAACATGTGAATTGGTATGTCACTTGGGACGAGGCACACAAGAAGGCCGGGCCGCAAGCCCCGCGGCGTTACCTGGAAGTCCCTATTTTTCGCCGGTGCCATGGCGGGATGGCAGCTATGACCGAAGAATCCTAGTTAAGTTCAAAGTCACAAATCCAAAACTCTGATTCATAAATCCGAAAACCATAATTTCAAACCGCAACCCTTATCTATTGCTAAGTTGAGATGCTTGTATATAT
This sequence comes from Triticum urartu, assembly GCF_003073215.2. Classification (NCBI taxonomy): domain Eukaryota; kingdom Viridiplantae; phylum Streptophyta; class Magnoliopsida; order Poales; family Poaceae; genus Triticum; species Triticum urartu. The sequence goes on along the minus strand of NC_053022.1, from coordinate 527,864,427 downwards.
CCTCATTCATCCACATCAAAAAACTATCCTCGAGTGCATGTGGCGATGGTGACAGAGACTGATGAGGTCGCCGTCTTTGGGCAAAGAGAGAGAGAGAGAGAGTAGGTGTGGTAGAGATGAAGAGTGCATCAGAAGAGAGAAGTGATGAGGAGAGAGATAACGGAGGAGAGCCAAAGTAACCTAATGGCCCGCCTGACGTGGCAAGTGAGGAGAGAGAAAACTGATGTACCGAGACAGTTCCCCACTCGTTTTCGGTTGTATATAAAACGCGTTGGTTTTATAAATTGAGGGACTAACTATCAGGCTAAAAATTTGCGCAACTAGATGTCAACTTTTGTAACTTGGGTGAACCAAAATATAAATTTTCCCAAAGCTTTTCTCACACACAAAGCTTGAAGACTTCCGTAGCTCTTCCTAGGCACTGGACAACTCATAGCAATTTGGCCCAAAAAATAACTAACTCAACTATTCTTCCCAACAAGAGTCCAACATATAGCTTTCTAAAAAAAGAGTCCAACATGGCTCCTCCCAATCTAGTTCGCTCGATGCTACTACTACCCAGCAAGCGGGACATGAAGAAGGCCGTCCAGTCCATACGTCTTGCCGTTGCCGTCCGTGATGGGGCCGTTGCTCGTGGAAGAAGCCATGGACGGGCGGCGCACGCCCACCGGCCGGCTAGCGGCGGAGGAGGAACGAAGGGTCGCCTAGGATGCGGTGCCATCGCTTGCACGTGCCCGCTCAGAGCAAGAGGTCCGGGACGTCCGGCACACGCAACAGGATCTCCATCACGACCTCGTCCGGCAGCCCCTCCATCGTGTTCGCCCGGCTCGCCACGTGTGCCATCCACGTGCGATTTGGAGGCAAACGCAGGTTGGATCGGAGTATATATGTGCGTATACGTATACCTTTTGCGTGAGGTTATCTTTTCCACCTTATATTTGCACCGCCCGTGTTGCAATTCCCGGACTGTTACGAGTCGGCGCCCTGATCTGATTGTGTCACAACTCTTCTTCTTGTTGATCGATCGGGACTCTACTATCGGCGATGGCGCCAACTCGGCTGCAGAGTTGTAAGCCGATCCAAAAGGTATGACGCGATATGAGGAGGAGTTTCGTTGAGAAGATATGTGACTGGTCCGTCACATCATCAATCAAGGATATAGAAGTCCAACATTGCGTCTTTTTTTCTAACTAAAAGAAAGAAGAGAAAAGAAGTCCAACATCACAGTCACGAAAAAGCCAAGACGTGTACCCAAACCCACACCCATCTGGTGCTCGCATTTATTCTTAAATTTATTTCAGAATTTTCGTCGATGTGCATTCAGTGGGAGGAGATGTTCCTGTCGACGACGAGGCGTCTACGATGACTTCGTAAATCTCAAGATGATATGCCGGGTCAGTCTTTTCGAGGTGCTCATAGGGATAAGGAATGCGTGTGTGTTCATAGAGATAAATACATACACATGTATATGAGCGCCTGTGTCTGTATTAATGTTAAAAAAATTACTTTGTAGGCACATCCCATCGAGTCCGCTTCGTGCCACCGCCTGCCAAGAGAGACTCCTCAAAAACAATTGTTCGCGTGACACGGACAGGCAACATTTATACGTCTTAGTCAAATTAAATACTACTTGATCATATTCCGTACCGTGTGTCCTTGGTCTCTGCTTCGCGGAAAATAGCTAAAGAAAACAAGTACGAGTAGTGCTATAGGTTGGTGCAAACCATACGTCAATTGTATTTCCTTCTTTCTGGTCTATAAAGCTTATCTTAAAATTTTAGTTTTCTTATTCTATAAGTCTCAATTTGGTTGTTCCCTATCATATGTTCGGATTTTAAGATGCAATAAATCATTAAATGCAAGTATTAAGAGAAAATTGACCAATGCATGTACTTTATGCATGTATGCATTGCTAAACACAATTTTTTTAAGAAAACAAGCACATTTGCAAACTATAAAAATTGTTTCACCACTCACCATTTATCTTGGTTGATAAGATTTTTAAATTGAGTCATATAAACCGGAAAGAAGGTAGTAATCAAGTAGCGCACAGCTAGCTGCAATCTTTCCTTTTTACATCACGCATGTGGACAGCCATATTCAACATCTCACTAGTACTTTTTGTGTTCAACATTCATTCAAATAAATGAATTAACAAATATAGCAAAGGAATCGAAGTCACAACAAGTACGTAGGGTGTTCGTCCTCATCATCGCAAGCTCCAAGAGCCTTGAAGATGACGTCCATGGCCTGTCGAGGGTTGAACTGCCCGTTCAGCCTGCTATCCACCAATGACGTGATGTCTCCGCTCGCCACCACCTGCTTCAGCGCCTGCATGATCTGGCTCATCTGTAGCCACTCCTTGTCATCCACAGTCCTCTGTTCTGTTATCCTGCTTCCCATCAGGATCTCCAGAAGCACGATGCCATAGTTGTACACATCGACCTTGGCGTCGATCGGCAGGCCCAACACCCACTCGGGTGCCATGTAGCCTGTCGTCCCCCTCATTTGGGAGAGTTGCATGCCGTCGCCGACGGCTTTCCTCCCGGACATCTTGGACAGCCCGAAGTTGGCGATCTTTGGGTCGAGGTCTTGAGTGAGCAGGATGTTCTCCGGCTTGACGTCGCAGTGGATGACCCACTCAAGGCACTCGTGGTGGAGGTAGGCTAGGCCCTTGGCCGCGCCCAGCGCAATCTTGAACCGCTCTCTCTGAAGGAAATATGCCCTAGAGGCAATAATAAAGTTATTATTTATTTACTTATATCATGATAAATGTTTATTATTCATGCTAGAATTGTATTAATCAAAAACATAATACATGTGTGAATACATAGACAAACAGATTGTCACTAGTATGCCTCTACTTGACTAGCTCGTTGATCAAAGATGATTATGTTTCCTAACCATAGACATGAGTTGTCATTTGATTAACGGGGTCACATCATTAGGAGAATGATGTGATTGACATGACCCATTCCGTTAGCTTAGCACACGATCGTTTAGTATTCTGCTATTGTTTTCTTCATGACTTATACATGTTCCTATGACTATGAGATTATGCAACTCCCGTTTACCGGAGAAACACTTTGTGTGCTACCAAACGTCACAACGTAACTGGGTGATTATAAAGGTGCTCTATAGGTGTCTCCAAAGGTACTTGTTGGGTTGACATATTTCGAGATTAGGATTTGTCACTCCGAATGTCGGAGAGATATCACTGGGCCCTCTCGGTAATGCACATCACTTAAGCCTTGCAAGCATTGCTACTAATGAGTAAGTTGCGGGATGATGTATTACAGAACGAGTAAAGAGACTTGCCGGTAACGAGACTAAACTAGGTATTGAGATACCGAAGATTGAATCTCGGGCAAATAACATACCGATGACAAAGGGAACAACCACTACACCACAACCTTTGATTGGGGGCAATTAACTGCCAGGAGAAATACGTGAACAAGGGCAAAATATTTGCCGGGACATCTATTACTGCCGGGAGAAATACTTCAGGGCACAGAACCTGCCGGTAGAACTTGTGGAACAAGGGCACACAGACTGCCGGTAAAATTCTAGGGGCCGTTTTCTGCCGGGACATGTAAACCACAGCATGTTTTGTGCCGGGAAGTGTCTTTAGCGCAAGTCCAAAATTGTACTGGGCCCAAGCCCGCGCTAGCGATGGAAAATAGGCGCGAGAGACTAAAATTTTGGCACAAGACGCGCCCCAATCCCCCAAATCGGCCCAATCCAAATTCACCCCCAAATCTCGCCGTGCCCTACACCAGACCGCACCTACCGCCGCCACAAGCACCGCACCACCACCACTGCCCCCAACCATCCATCGCCGCCGACCACTGTCGCCGTCGCCTCTCACCCACCGCGCCCTCGTCGCCTCTCCCAACTACCCCAGCGCCGCGGACCGTCCTCCGCTCCGTCCACTGCCGACGCCGCCCCAATCACCCCACAGCAGTGCCGCCGAGCACCGAACGGACATGGAGCACCACCGGCACCGACCGGCCCCGTCGCCGAGCCACTCCACTGCCGACCACCCTCCTCCGTCGAACGCCTTCCATCGCTACATCGCGAGATTCCTATCTCAAGCAGGCGTCCTCCCCGCAAGCTTCACCCGAGCAGCGAGCCGGTCGCCACCACTCTTTCTGCCGTCCCACCTCGCAGGTCTGTTCCTTCCTTCCCCTTCTTCCACCACATGCTCCTGCCTCATCAGCCCTTCTGGCTGCTTTAGCTCCATGGCCAATCCCTGTTGGAGATGTGGACTTCTTCATATGCGCTATCTATAGCTGGCATTGATTGAGGCTCAACCTGAGATGCAACTTTTTTTGCAGCAATCTGAGATGCTACTGTCGCTACTGATTGTTGCCTGCTTTGGGCCTTTTTAGACCTCCCAAGAATTTATCCCCTTATCTGATTATATAGTGGTGAGATACAAAGATGGAACAGGGTGCAGCACAAGGAAAGTGGCTGAGTATGGATGCGCCCCTTACCTCATGAAAAGTGGACCTCAAGATGTATTCTAGCCACTAAAACCTTCACTGGTTAGTGTTCGGTCCTATGTTATTTCCTTGCATTTGGACTTTACAGATACAGTTTTAGATATACAATGTTCTCTTGCATTAGTAGTATAATTTATGGACTGCACAGACCGACTAATTTTCTCAGTGGACGATACACCTTCAAGTTGATGTAAGCACAAGATTAAGTTAATTTATACCACATTTCTGTAAGAAAAAATCAAGTAGAATTGATTGCCACCAGAATTGCTTGGTTCATTTGTGTAACTGAGGTAGTTCTTTTGGTCACTATAAATGAAAAATCACAGAATTAGCATGTGAATTAATCTAGTCATCAATCTCCTTACATGAACACTGGATTAACATCTTCTACGAGCTCATGTTTGAGAGAAAAAAACGTCTAGAAGCTCATCACATTTCCAGTCTGACATGTAAATGGGTTACAACACGCTTTGTAGTTGTCTGTTTCATCAGAAGTTATGGTTAATATTAATTGTTTTTTGTTCTGCACATTAGTGTCTCCTATGTTTGGTAATAAGCACATCTTATATGATCCGCTCCACTCCGCGGCGGTGGCAAGCACAGTAGTGAGTGGAGGTTGAGGGGAGATTGGGTGGCACATGGCAGTGCCTGCCGACCGGGAGAGTGCGCGGGAGGAAGAAGTAATAGAGGAAGAAGAAGAATAGTGTCGCTTGCACGTTAGCCGTCGGACGGTGACCGAACGTCCTAGAATTTTTTCCAGACCCATGTTAAATAGGTGCTCCCTTTTATTTTATTTTCTTCTATTGGGAGATGGACCTTGTACACTTGGAAATTACAAAAGATGTTTTTATCTCAAAAAAGGGAGATGCTTTTTAACGCGAGATCTTGTGATAGCCAGTGCACACCATCTGTGTTGATGTTTTTCACCCATGCTTCTTCTAGACAGACTTGTGCATGAACTTGTTAGGATTGTTTTGGATTTTTCTATCAATCTGCAATGATTCTGTTGTTGTTTCAATCTAATCTACCAATCATGTTCCTCGTCTTATTTTGATCCTTCAGTCGCAAAGATCCTAAAATGAAATATGCAGATAGATAGATAGAAACTAACTGTGCAGCTTTGCGGCCTCGTTTGACATTGTGCAGGAAACAGAGCTTTACTATTAATTGTTGAACGAGGCCACGAGCAATGCAGCCTCTACCATTACATGTTCGCCTGTGATTTTCAAACTGATGAATTTGGAGTAGAGACACTATTGATGTACACATACCAATCACCAGGTATTACAGATTTCCAACCAGCTGTATATGCAATTGAACATTCTTTCTGGTATCTGAAACTTCATGAACTCTGAACAAATGAGTTAGATTGTAGTCACAGTTTTTGGAAAGAGGCCATCCCATTGTAGATCATGGAAAAATATTTATGAGCTAACAATTGATGATATTCATTAACCTGTTTCACTCTAAGTAAGAAGATAATGCAAATAAAAAGATACTCAAGCCTGCATAGAGTCCATTGATATGGAAAAAACATTGTGGTTGTAATACTCAGTTACTCACCTAACAGAGTTTGATCCTGCTCACACTTATTCCAGCTTTCCGTTGCTTTCCTCGTTTGATCTATGCACGTAGATAAAGGAGTTAGAAGGAGGAATTGAACACATGAAGAGAGAGAGGGGGGGTAATAGAGAGGAATCTTCTGCAATCCATGGGGTAGAGCACAATGCGACTTCCTCTGCTCGCTGCAAACCCGTCTGCATCGTCCGTAGAGCAGAGCACAACTAGCAGCTCTGTAGCGACACAACACTTCTGCTACCCATCCAAAGAGTAAACCCTTCTTCATCCTCGCCACATGTAGTGCAGGTCAGCGTCGCACCCCTTACTATTTTCCCTAGAGATCCAACATCTTCTGTTTTGAGAAATACTACAGTTTTTGAGATTACCATAGTTTTATTTACAATGAGGTGTTTGGTTTCCCTTAAAATTGTGGTTTTAATACTACAGTATTTGGTAAATCATGGTTTTACCTCTATATTAAAAAAAGAGCCCTGGACCTCTTTTTAAAAAATAGAGCAGCCGAAAAGAACGGGCATGGCACCCTGTTATCCTCTCCCCCTCTATTCTCAGCAGCTCGCCTCGCTCTCCAAGAAAACTCCCCTTGCTCCCACGCCCTGCCCCCCTGACCGAGTGTCCTTTTTGATAACCACAAGCCTTGAGCATGGCTGTTCAGTGGAGTTGAGTTTATGCAAGCTTCGGCTGTTATGCATGCGGATGGTAAGGACTGGCCAGCTGGCTAGCTAGCTAGAAAAATGTGCTGCTCTATAGCCGTGTGCATGGATGTTCTTTGGCCGTTCTTTGGCCGGTCGCTACATGCAACGGCTAGCTCCGCTAGAAAAACAGACATTTCGCAGCTAGTACAACTAATTTTACAATGCTGTGTCAAACGGCTTCTATGTATTAATACTTTAAAATACTCTGATATGTCAATACCACGGTATTCATGCCTACTAGCTAAATTACTATAGTTTTTTGATACTTTGGTTTTTGCAATACTTTACTGTCAAACACAGGCTAAGTTGTTTCTTCATTTGTACCATCTTATCTGTTCAGGTTGGCATCACACTGGAAGATCTTTTGGTCAACACGTAGTTGTACAAGTCAACTAGGATGTCTACATGGTGATTCTTCTGTTCAGTGACAACACGATCAAGTGGGGTGAGGCTTGTCTGTGGTCTTTCAAGCAGTACAAGTTTGATGACTCTTCTGCTGGAGACACGTGGCCCTGTTTGAATAATGCAGCTTCACATGATGGCGGCGAGTCTGGTATTCAGAACATCTCATGAATATGGCAATGCCATTCAACAAACGGCTGAGCAGAAATATACAAAAGTGTGAACCTGCCATTGTTTCCTAGACATAGCTGTAGCCGTAAGTCAAGCTCATACTGTTAGTGTAGCTTAGTTTGAAGACATAACATCTTATTATCTGATGTAAATTATGTTTACCAATGTGGCTGGTTGTTACTGAACACATCTATGGATGTTGAGATCTTGAATTTTTAGTCTTAATGTGTTTGAGGTCTACAATTGAACCTTGAGTGAAATGATGTATGATGCCTGGGCATATTGTGATTGGATTCTAAATCGGGGATATGTTGCCCAGAACAGCCAGATTGTTTTTGAAACAAAACAGGATGGCATATTATCTGCCAGGCCAACCTATTTGTGCTGGCAGTTAAACTGCCGGCAAATAGATGGGCTAGGGCAGAAAATCTGCCGGGAGAAGTTTATCTGCCAGGACAAGTAATCCCCGGCAGTCGTTCTTGTGGTGGTTCTATCTGCCGGGAGAACCATTCTCCCGGCAGTTTATCTGCCCTTTAAAGAGCTTTCTCATGGCAGTTTTTCTGTCCTTACATCAGTGTTGTGGTGTAGTGAACGTATGTTGTTATGCGGTTTGACCGATAAAGATCTTTGTAGAATATGTGGGAGCCAATATGAGCATCCAGGTTCCGCTGTTGGTTATTGACCGGAGACGTGTCTCGGTCATGTCTACATAGTTCTCGAACCCGTAGGGTCCGCACGCTTAACGTTTCGATGACAGTTATATTATGAGTTTATATGTTTTGATGTACCGAAGGTTGTTTGGAGTCCCGGATGTGATCACGAACATGACGAGGAGTCTCGAAATGGTCGAGACATGAAGATTGATATATTGGAAGCCTATGTTTGGATATCGGAAGTGTTCCGGGTGAAATCAGGATTTTACGAGTACCGGGAGATTACCGGAACCCCCCGGGACTTAATGGGCCTTAGTGGGCCTAGGTGGAAGAGAGGAGAGGCGGCTAGGACTGGGCCGCGCGCCCCTCCCCCCCCAGTCCGAATAGGACAAGGAGAGGGGGGCGCCCCCCCTTCCTTCTTCTCCTCCCCTCTTTCCCCCTCCCAAGTCCTAATCCAACTACGAAAAGGGGGGGAGTCCTACTCCCGATGGGAGCAGGACTCCTCCTGGCGCGCCTACTCACTGGCCGGCCGCACACCCCCTTGCTCCTTTATATACGGGGGCAGGGGGCACCCCAGAGAGAGAACAATTGATCGTTTGACCTTTTAGCCGTGTGCGGTGCCCCCTTCCACCATAGTCCACCTTGATATTACTGTAGCGGTGCTTAGGCGAAGCCCTGCATCGGTAGAACATCAACATCGCCACCACGCCGTCGTGCTGATGAAACTCTCCCTCAACACTCGGCTGGATCGGAGTTCGAGGGACGTCATCGGGCTGGACGTGTCTGAACTCGGAGGTGCCGTACGTTCGGTACTTGATCGGTCGGATCATGAAGACGTACGACTACATCAACCGCGTTGTGCTAACGCTTCCGCTTTCGGTCTACAAGGGTACGTGTACAACACTCTCCCCTCTCGTTGCTATGCATCACCATGATCTTGCGTGTGTGTAGGAATTTTTTTGAAATTACTACGTTCCCCAACAGTGGCATCCGAGCCAGGTTTTATGCCTAGGTGTCATATGCACGAGTAGAACACAAGTGAGTTGTGGGCGATATAAGTCATACTGCTTACTAGCATGTCATACTTTGGTTTGGCGGTATTGTTGGATGAAGCGGCCCGGACCGACATTACGCGTACGCTTATGCGAGACTGGTTCTACCGACGTGCTTTGCACACAGGTGGCTGGCGGGTATCAGTTTCTCCAATTTTAGTTGAACCGAGTGTGGCTACGCTCGGTCCTTGCGAAGGTTAAAACAACACCAACTTGACAAACTATCGTTGTGGTTTTGATGCGTAGGTAAGAACGGTTCTTGCTAAGCCCGTAGCAGCAACGTAAAATTTGCAACAACAAAGTAGAGGACGTCTAACTTGTTTTTGCAGGGCATGTTGTGATGTGATATGGTCAAGACATGATGCTAAATTTTATTGTATGAGATGATCATGTTTTGTAACCGAGTTATCGGCAACTGGCAGGAGCCATATGGTTGTTGCTTTATTGTATGCAATGCAATCGCCCTGTAATGGTTTACTTTATCACTAAGCGGTAACGATAGTCGTGAAAGCATAAGATTGGCGAGACGACAACGATGCTATGATGGAGATCAAGGTGTCGTGCCGGTGACGATGGTGATCATGAAGGTGCTTCGGAGATGGAGATCACAAGCACAAGATGATGATGGCCATATCATATCACTTATATTGATTGCATGTGATGTTTATCTTTTATGCATCTTATCTTGCTTTGATTGACGGTAGCATTATAAGATGATCTCTCACTAAATTTCAAGATAAAAAGTGTTCTCCCTGAGTATGCACCGTTGCCAAAGTTCGTCGTGCCCAGACACCACGTGATGATCGGGTGTGATAAGCTCTACGTCCATCTACAACGGGTGCAAGCCAATTTTGCACACGCAGAATACTCAGGTTAAACTTACGAGCCTAGCATATGCAGATATGGCCTCGGAACACTGAGACCGAAAGGTCGAGCGTGAATCATATAGTAGATATGATCAACATAGTGATGTTCACCATTGAAAACTACTCCATTTCACGTGATGATCGGTTATGGTTTAGTTGATTTGGATCACGTGATCACTTAGAAGATTAGAGGGATGTCTTTCTAAGTGGGAGTTCTTAAGTAATATGATTAATTGAACTTAAATTTATCATGAACTTAGTACCTGATAGTATCTTGCTTGTCTATGTTTGATTGTAGATAGATGGCCCGTGCTGTTGTTCCGTTGAATTTTAATGCGTTCCTTGAGAAAGCAAAGTTGAAAGATGATGGTAGTAATTACATGGACTGGGTCCATAACTTGAGGATTATCCTCATTGCTGCTCAGAAGAATTACGTCCTGGAAGCACCGCTGAGTGCCGGGCCTGCTGCTGATGCAACTGACGATGTTTAGAACGTCTGGCAGAGCAAAGTTGATGACTACTCGATAGTTCAGTGTGCCATGCTTTACGGCTTAGAACCGGGACTTTAACGACGTTTTGAACGTCATGGAGCATATGAGATGTTCCGAGAGTTGAAGTTAATATTTCAAGCAAATGCCCGGATTGAGAGATATGAAGTCTCCAATAAGTTCTACAGCTGCAAGATGGAGGAGAATAGTTCTGTTAGTGAAAATGTACTCAGAATGTCTGGGTACCATAATCACTTGACCCAGCTGGAAGTTAATCTTTCGGTTGATAGTTTCATTGACAGAGTTCTACAATCACTTCCACCAAGTTACAAGAGCTTCGTGATGAACTATAATATCCAAGGGATGGATAAGACAATTCCCGAGCTCTTCGCAATGCTAAAGGCTGCGGAGGTAGAAATCAAGAAGGAGCATCAAGTGTTTATGGTCAGTAAGACCACCAGTTTCAAGAAGGGTAAAGGGAAGAAGAAGGGGAACTTCAAGAAGAACAGCAAGCAAGTTGCTGCTCAGGAGAAGAAACCCAAGTCTGGACCTAAGCTTGAAATTGAGTGCTTCTACAGCAAGCAGACTGGTCTCTGGAAGCGGAACTGCCCCAAGTATTTGGCAGATAAGAAGGATGGCAAGGTGAACAAAGGTATATGTGATATACATGTTATTGATGTGTACCTTACTAGAACTCGCAGTAGCACCTAGGTATTTGATACTGGTTCTGTTGCTAATATTTGCAAATCGAAACAGGGACTACGGATTAAGCGAACACTGGCAAAGGACGAGGTGACGATGCGCGTGGGAAATGGTTCCAAAGTCGATGTGATCGCGGTCGGCATGCTACCTCTACATCTACCTTCGGGATTAGTATTAGACCTAAATAATTGTTATTTGGTGCCAGCGTTGAGCATGAACATTATATCTGGATCTTGTTTGATGCGAGACAGTTATTCATTTAAATCAGAGAATAATGGTTGTTCTATTTATATGAGTAATATCTTTTATGGTCATGCACCCTTGAAGAGTGGTCTATTTTTGATGAATCTCGGTAGTAGTGATAAACATAGCCATAATGTTGAAGCCAAAAGATGCAGAGTTGATAATAATAGTGCAACTTATTTGTGGCACTGCCGTTTAGGTCATATCGGTGTAAAGCGCATGAAGAAACTCCATATTGATGGACTTTTGGAACCACTTGATTATGAATCACTTGGTACTTGCGAACCATGCCTCATGGGCAAGATGACTAAAATGCCGTTCTGCGATACTATGGAGAGAGCAACAGATTTGTTGGAAATCATACATACAGATGTATGTGGTCCGATGAATATTGAGGCTCGTGGCGGATATCATTATTTTCTCACATTCACAGATGATTTAAGCAGATATGGGTATATCTACTTAATGAAGCATAAGTCTGAAACATTTGAAAAGTTCAAAGAATTTCAGAGTGAAGTTGAAAATCATCGTAATAAGAAAATAAAGTTTCTACGATCTGATCATGGAGGAGAATATTTGAGTTACGAGTTTGGTCTACATTTGAAACAATGCAGAATAGTTTCGCAACTCACGCCACCCGGAACACCACAGCGTAATGGTGTGTCCGAACGTCGTAATCGTACTTTACTAGATATGGTGCGATCTATGATGTCTCTTACAGATTTACCGCTATCATTTTGGGGTTATGCTTTAGAGACGACCGCATTCACGTTAAATAGGGCACCATCGAAATCCATTGAGACGACGCCTTATGAACTGTGGTTTGGCAAGAAACCAAAGTTGTCGTTTCTGAAAGTTTGGGGCTGCGATGCTTATGTGAAAAAGCTTCAACCTGATAAGCTCGAACCCAAATCAGAGAAATGTGTCTTCATAGGATACCCAAAGGAGACTGTTGGGTACACCTTCTATCACAGATCCGAAGGCAAGACATTCGTTGCTAAGAATGGATCCTTTCTAGAGAAGGAGTTTCTCTCGGAAGAAGTGAGTGGGAGGAAAGTGGAACTTGATGAGGTAACTATACATGCTCCTCTATTGGAAAGTAGTTCATCACATAAACCGGTTTCTGTGACGCCTACACCAATTAGTAAGGAAGTTAATGATGATGATCATGGAACTTCAGATCAAGTTGCTACTGAACCTCATAGATCAACCAGAGTAAGATCCGCACCAGAGTGGTACGGTAATCCTGTTCTGGAAGTCATGCTACTAGATCATGATGAACCTACAAACTATGAAGAACCGATGGTGAGCCCAGATTCCGCAAAATGGCTTGAGGCCATGAAATCTGAGATGGGATCCATGTATGAGAACAAAGTATGGACTTTGGTTGACTTGCCCAATGATCGAAAAGCAATTGAGAATAAATGGATCTTCAAGAAGAAGACTGACGCTGACGGTAATGTTACTGTCTACAAAGCTTGACTTGTTGCGAAAGGTTTTCGACAAGTTCAAGGGATTGACTACGATGAGACTTTCTCACCAGTAGCGATGCTTAAGTCTGTCCGAATCATGTCAGCAATTGCCGCATTTTATGATTATGAAATTTGGCAAATGGATGTCAAAACTGCATTCCTGAATGGATTTCTGGAAGAAGAGTTGTATATGATGCAACCGGAAGGTTTTGTCGATCCAAAGGGAGCTAACAAAATGTGCAAGCTCCAGCGATCCATTTATGGACTGGTACAAGCCTCTTGGAGTTGGAATAAACGCTTTGATAGTGTGATCAAAGCATTTGGTTTTGTACAAACTTTTGGAGAAGCCTGTATTTACAATAAAGTGAGTGGGAGCTCTGTAGCATTTCTAATATTATATGTGGATGACATATTGTTGATTGGAAATGATATAGAATTTCTGAATAGCATAAAGGGATACTTGAATAAGAGTTTTTCAATGAAAGACCTCGGTGAAGCTGCTTATATATTAGGCATCAAGATCTATAGAGATAGATCAAGACGCTTAATTGGACTTTCACAAAGCACATACCTTGACAAAGTTTTGAAGAAGTTCAAAATGGATCAAGCAAAGAAATGGTTCTTGCCTGTGTTACAAGGTGTGAAGTTGAGTAAGACTCAATGCCCGACCACTGCAGAAGATAGAGAGAAAATGAAAGATGTTCCCTATGCTTCAGCCATAGGCTCTATCATGTATGCAATGCTGTGTACCAGATCTGATGTGTGCCTTGCTATAAGTCTAGCAGGGAGGTAACAAAGTAATCCAGGAGTGGATCACTGGACAGCGGTCAAGAACATCCTGAAATACCTGAAAAGGACTAAGGATATGTTTCTCGTTTATGGAGGTGACAAAGAGCTCATCGTAAACGGTTATGTTGATGCAAGCTTTGACACTGATCCGGATGATTCTAAATCGCAAACCGGATACGTGTTTACATTGAACGGTGGAGTTGTCAGTTGGTGCAGTTCTAAACAAAGTGTTGTGGCGGGATCTACATGTGAAGCGGAGTACATAGCTGCTTCGGAAGCAGCAAATGAAGGAGTCTGGATGAAGGAGTTCATATCCGATCTAGGTGTCATACCTAGTGCATCGAGTCCAATGAAAATCTTTTGTGACAATACTGGAGCAATTGCCTTGGCGAAGGAATCCAGATTTCACAAGAGAACCAAGCACATCATGAGACGCTTCAATTCTATCCGGGATTTAGTCCAGGTGGGAGACATAGAAATTTGCAAGATACATACGGATCTAAATGTTCCAGACCCGTTGACTAAGCCTCTTCCACGAGCAAAACATGATCAACACCAAGGCTCCATGGGTGTTAGAATCATTACTGTGTAATCTAGATTATTGACTCTAGTGCAAGTGGGAGACTGAAGGAAATATGCCCTAGAGGCAATAATAAAGTTATCATTTATTTCCTTATATCATGATAAATGTTTATTATTCATGCTAGAATTGTATTAACCGAAAACATAATACATGTGTGAATACATAGACAAACAGATTGTCACTAGTATGCCTCTACTTGACTAGCTCGTTGATCAAAGATGGTTATGTTTCCTAACCATAGACATGAGTTGTCATTTGATTAACGGGGTCACATAATTAGGAGAATGATGTGATTGACATGACCCATTCCGTTAGCTTAGCACATGATCGTTTAGTATTCTGCTATTGCTTTCTTCATGACTTATACATGTTCCTATGACTATGAGATTATGCAACTCCCGTTTACCGGAGGAACACTTTGTGTGCTACCAAACATCACAACGTAACTGGGTGATTATAAAAGTGCTCTACAGGTGTCTCCAAAGGTACTTGTTGGGTTGGCGTATTTCGAGATTAGGATTTGTCACTCCGAATGTCGGAGAGGTATCTCTTGGTCCTCTCGGTAATGCACATCACTTAAGCCTTGCAAGCATTGCTACTAATGAGTTAGTTGCGGGATGATGTATTACAGAACGAGTAAAGAGACTTGCCGGTAATGAGATTAAACTAGGTATTGAGATACCGACGATCGAATCTCGGAACAGTAACATACTGATGACAAAGGGAACAACGTATGTTGTTATGCGGTTTGACCGATAAAATTCTTTGTAGAATATGTGGGAGCCAATATGAGCATCCAGGTTCCGCTGTTGGTTATTGATCGGAGACGTGTATCGGTCATGTCTACATAGTTCTCGAACCCGTAGGGTCCGCACGCTTAATGTTTCGATGACAGTTATACTATGAGTTTATATGTTTTGATGTATCGAAGGTTGTTAGGAGTCCTGTATGTGATCACGGACATGACGAGGAGTCTCAAATGGTCGAGACATGAAGATTGATGTATTGGAAGCCTTCGTTTGGATATCGGAAGTGTTTCGGGTGAAATCGGGATTTTACCAGAGTACCGGGAGGTTACCGGAACCCCCCGGGGACTTAATGGGCCTTAGTGGGCCTAGGTGGAAGAGAGGAGTGGCGGCTAGGACTGGGCCGCGCGCCCCTCCCCCCTAGTCCGAATAGGACAAGGAGAGGGTGGCGCCCCCACCCCTTCCTTCTTCTCCTCCACTCTTTCCCCCTCCCAAGTCCTAATCCAACTAGGAAAGGGGGGGAGTCCTACTCCCGGTGGGAGTAGGACTCCTCCTGGTGCGCCTACTCCCTGGCCGGCCGCACCCCCCTTGCTCCTTTATATACGGGGGCAGGGGGCCACCCCAGAGAGAGAACAATTGATCGTTTGATCTTTTAGCCATGTGCGGTGCCCCCTCCACCATAGTCCACCTCCATATTACTGTAGCGGTGCTTAGGCGAAGCCCTGCATCGGTAGAACATCAACATCGTCACCACGCCGTCGTGCTGACGAAACTCTCCCTCAACACTCGGCTAGAACGGAGTTCGAGGGACGTCATTGGGCTGAACGTGTGCTGAACTCGGAGGTGTCATACGTTCGGTACTTGATCGGTCGGATCATGAAGACGTACGACTACATCAACCGCGTTGTGCTAACGCTTCCGCTTTCCGTTTACAAGGGTACGTGGACAACACTCTCCCCTCTCGTTGCTATGCATCACCATGATCTTGCTTGTGCGTAGGAATTTTTTTGAAATTACTACGTTCCCCAACACTCTCCATGCCAGTGCCTTGCTGCTGTCCTCGCTGAACAGGTGCCTATCGAGCGACCCGTTCTCCACGTACTCGTACACCAGCAGCTTGTGCTTGCCCTCAGAGCAAAACCCCCATATCCTCACCAGGTTGATATGGTTGATCCTCCCAAACACCTTCATCTCCGCCCAAAACTCCTCCTCGCCCTGCAGCATGTTTGTCAGCTCCTTCACCGCCACCACGGTGGTCTTGTCAAGCATGCCGCGGTACACCACTCCGGAGCCGCCGCGGCCGAGAACCTCGTTGAAGTCCCCAGTGACTTTCTTGAGCTCTCGATACGTGAACCTCCTGAACTGGGTCCCCATGACCAGCTGATAGCCTGCCTCCAGCGAGCTGGGCATGCTCTCCTGGCCAGACATGAACCACCATGCCGTGGCGGCGAAGAGTAGCTCGAGAAATCCCAGCACCACGGCAAACCAGCAAAGGTAGGACAAGTTCGGGCCACTTCTTAGTGCCCCATACATGTTGACGTATGGCGGGTCGATGGCCACATCAGAGCCATTAAGATTGTAGTCGAGGACCATGGACGGCGGCGGTGCCGAGGCGTGGAGGTCGGTAGGCACCTTGAGATATATGTTTCTGGGGGCGATGGGCGACGTGTAACCGTTGAAGAGGACCCCTTTCGTGCAGCACTGACCCTGGCCATTCCTCTTATAGGCGAAGGCGGCGCACGAGCACATGCTCAAGCAGAGGCTCTTGCAGTATTCAAACGTGACGGTGATGTTGTACCCGATGTCGTAGCCGTAGAAATCGGTGGATGCCACCTTGACGAACGTGAACCGCTTTTCCGGCGCACTGTAGCTGGTGGTGGGGAGGATGAAGGTTGGCATGCAGCCCTTCCTCCAGTCCCGGCGGTCCACCATCTCATACCCCGGCGCAGGAGCATCGGAGGAACGGCTGGTGTCTATGTCAAAACCGGCGGATCTCGGGTAGGGGGTCCCGAACTGTGCGTCTAGGCGGATGGTAACATGAAACAAGAGACACAATGTTTTACCCAGGTTCGGGCCCTCTTGATGGAGGTAAAGCCCTACGTCCTGCTCGATTAATATTGATGATATGGGTAGTACAAGAGTAGATCTACCACGAGATCAAGGAGGCTAAACCCTAGAAGCTAGCCTATGGTATGATTGTTGTATATATTGTATATCTATCGACTAGCCTGGCCTCGGTTTATATAATGCACCAGAGGCCTAGGATAACAAGAGTCCTAGCCGAATACGCCGGTGGGGAGAAGTCCTTGTCTTGATCGCCAAGTCTTGTGGAATCTTCCTTGTATGCGGTAGCCGTCCGAACTGGCCCATGAGTATACGGCCACGGGGGTCCTCGGCCCAATCTAATAGATCGGGAGACGACGTGGTGAGTACCCCCTAGTCCAGGACACCGTCAGTAGGATAAAGCCAACACCCATTCTTCTTATGGCTTAGGGAGGAATTTCATCACCTACATCATAAGTGCCACTTTGCTCCACTTGGGAGCCGTTATTCTCATCAAACTCCACGTTACACGTCTCCTCAATAAGTCCCATGGATTTATTGAGGACACGGTAAGCATGAGAGTTTGTAGCATAACCAACAAATATGCCCTCATAAGCTCTAGCCTCAAATTTAGACAACCGAACACCTTTCTTGAGAATGAAACACTTACACCCGAATACCCGGAAGTACTTGAGGTTGGGCTTGTTACCGGTGAGTATCTCGTATGGAGTCTTGTTCAAGCCCTTGCGGAGGTAGAGCCGATTGGATGCATGACATGCGGTGTTGATGGCTTCGGCCCAAAAGTTGTACGGAGACTTGAACTCCGCCATCATGGTCCTTGCCGCATCCATCAACGTCCAGTTCTTCCTCTCCGCAACACCGTTTTGTTGAGGGGTGTATGGTGCGGAATATTGATGCTTGATTCCCTCATCACTAAGAAATTCATCCAAGGTGTAGTTCTTGAACTCGGTGCTGTTGTCACTTCTTATTGTCAAGATCTTTGCATTGTGTTGACGTTGTGCTTCATTTGCAAAGTCAATGACGGTTTGTTGGGTCTCGCTCTTCCTCTTAAAGAAATACACCCACATGTACCTTGAGTAGTCATCCACAATCACCAAGCAATACTTCCTACCTCCAAGACTATCGAAGGATGGGGGCCCAAAGAGATCCATGTGAAGGAGCTCCAAGGGCCTCTTTGAATAAATGATAGTCGTGGGAGGGTGAGCCTTCTCATGTAGCTTTCCTTCGATACAGGCACTGCAAGCACGATCTTTAGCAAAACTAACATTCGTTAGTCCACGGACATGGTCCCCCTTGAGGAGAATTTGCAAAGATCTCATATTGACATGGGCTAAACGGTGATGCCAAAGCCATCCCATATCAACTTTAGCCATTAGGCATGTCGCGGTCTTAGTGGGTCGCTTCGAAAAGTTAATCACATATAGACCGTTCTCGACATGCCCAACAAAAGCTACTTTAAGAGTCTTGCTCCACAAGAGGGCCACGGTATCGATATCAAAGAACGTGGCAAAGCCCATGATTGCAAGTTGACGAACGGAAAGTAAATTGTATGCAAGGGACTCAACAAGCATGACCTTCTCGATCGTGAGATCATGAGAGATGACCACCTTGCCAAGTCCCAATACCTTAGAAGATGAGGCGTCACCCCACTCGACATTGGTGGGCATAGATGGAACTTTGTGCACGTCCACCACCAAGTCCTTGCTTCCGGTCATATGATTTGTAGCTCCGCTATCGAGCAACCATGATCCACCACCGGAAGCAAACACCTACAAGAGATCAATGCTTGGTTTTAGGTACCCATTTTGTAATGGGTCCTTTGATGTTAGTAACAAGGGTCTTAGGAACCCAAATAGACCATTCAATGTACTCATGAAGAGAACCAACAAATTTGGCATAAACATGCCCATCACTAGCACGACATAACACATAAGAAGGGTTAAAATCGCCGGCTTTGTTGAGAGGGGTGACATTGCCCTTCTTGAAATTGTTCTTCTTCTTCTCCTCAGGGGCACTCTCTCCCTCCCTCAGAAAGGTTTGCATGGGGGGAGGAGGTCATTTGATCTTGTCATTCTTCTAGTTGTTCTTGGAGTCGGGCACGTACCCAACCCCTTCCTTGGCCACACCTCCCTTTTGGTTGATCAAGAGATCGTTGAGGTTCTTCTTGCCTTGTATGCAAGTCGCAATACCTCTCTCAAGTTGCTCCTTCAACTTCGCATTTTTCTCAACAAGATGTATATGCTCACAACACGGGTTAGTAGCATTTGCATTATCAATTAAAACCATATGAGGAAAAGTTGCTTTCTCCTTAGTTAGCTTCACTTGGAGTTGATCATGAGACTCCTTGAGACTAGCGTGAATACCCTTCAAGGCCTTGTGGGCCTTGTCAAGTATATCAAACTCCTCTTTGAGTCTAGCAAGATCAACCCCGAGTTTGGCCTTCTCGGAATTTAGCACACGAGAAACAATGAGGACATGATCATAACCTTTCTTTAACTTAGCATGATCAACGTTGTGTGACTCCTCAAGAGCCAAACGAAGACCACGCTCTTCCTCAATAAAGGTCAATAAATCTTCAACGTCTCCCAACTCTTCAAGCCTTGTTCATGCCTCCAATGGCTTCTTCCGATCATGCTTGTCTTTCTCAAGTCCTTTTGCCAGCTCATCTCTATTGTAGCAAAGTCTCTCGTGACATCCTTGAATATTCTGGAGTTGCATTCCAACTTCTGGGTTTCAACATCCTTGACATGAGCCATGGTCATACTGTCCTTCAGTTCCTGACAAATCTCCGGTATCTCGAGGTTGTAGCTCCTCCAGCTTGGCTACTTTCAGCTTTTGGTTCCTGAGTTCTTCACGAAATGCTTCCTTGTCTAATACGGCTTCATGTAGCTCCATCTTAACTTCTTGATGTAACACTCCAGATCCTGGTGATACACCAGCTAAGGTTAAAACTTCATCTTACTAATAGGTGCTCCATCAGCCTTCTTCCATCAAATCCATTCTGAAGAAATGCATCCTTAACTCAGCATAGTGACAATAGCATTAGCGGGCAATGACATCATGGATAACCATGTTTCTGCTCTTGTCATTCCCATGAGCTATCATTCCATAGTTGATATCTCCTGCCTTAGGGTTTTCTTTGACAAAACTTCGAGTTCTCATGCTCCTTGTTTCAGTCTTTCTCCGATACACCTTGATCTCGGGTATTGACAACTTCCATAGTCTGCCAAGTTCCATAAGGGTAGCCTTCCTAGGTCATAGAAATCTAGGAATTCTTCAGAGCCTTCAAATTCTACTTGTCTTCGGTCTTTAACCGTTGTAGTTTCCATTTTTCAGATGCACGTAAGATACTCTTCATTCCGAAGTGGTCTTAGTTGTCCGATATCTTGTATCTTCTTGGAGTGGTCTCATCAGTCGAATCTTCGTGTGGTCAAAGGGGAAAAAGGGTATAGTCTCACTAAAAAGGGGATATTTGAATAAGCTCAGAAGAGAAGAGAGGTAAAAGATCTTTTGAAAAAATGAAGTTGTAGAGAAAATTTTTCCTATGGGCTTGCCAGTTTCTAGGGTCACGTCCTACAGTCAACATGTGCTCTGATACCATCTTGTAGCGACCCGACCCGAATGGATCAAGTCTCTGTGCTTAAGTGTCATCCCTGGATCGGTATGCTGACACACACAGTACTCGAGGATTTATAACAGAGGTAAATCACATGTACAAGTAACGTAAATACTATTACCTCAATCCAAAATAGCGGAAGAAACAAGGTTGTGGATTCCCATCAACACCAACGGCAAAGTTGAGTGTAGAAATCGTAACCCTAACATATCACTTACTCTTCGTAAGAAATCCTGCAACATGAGACGTTGCAGCCACAGAGGGTCAGTACATTGAATGTACTGGCAAATTCACACCAAAGGATAATGATGAATAAAGGCTATCACTACATGCATATTTGGCTGGTGGAAAAGCTCTATGGTTATAGTGTTTTTGCGAAAAGCCAATTTTATCCTACTGCAAAGGAATACATTTTAATTTACTATCATGGTGGTTGTTAAACATTGAGAATGGTTGACAGCATTCTCAATCCCAATTAAGTAACATCATTAAAACCCAACAATATTCATTTAAAGTAACGTGATGAGATTCACATGATAATCCAGGTACTAGATACTCAAGATGTCCATAACCGGGGACACGGCTAACCATGATTAGTTTATACACTCTGTAGAGGTTTGTGCACCTTTCCCCACAAGACTCGATCTCCTCCATTGGATTTCTCACACTACATGGTGTTTGAGAAACGGATGACCGAGACATAGTCTTTCACAAGCGTTTGCACCTTACGATGGGTAGACCGTACCACCTACAACCCCTACATCTGCTAGTCTACCACTGTAAGAGTTCACACGTCTTAATCAACTATGCTAGAGCCCATAATAGCTTGTGGCTGCACACAGAAGTTTCTAGCATGAATAATCTTATGATCCCTTTGAGCCTGGGTGGCGAACCATAGGAGGATCACACGGTAACCCCGGGATCTCCTAGGACAACACTGGTATATCCCCAGGTGTCCGAGCAAGTCCACTGGTATATCCCTAGGGTGCCCCAACCAATCCACCCACATGTGTATTAAAGTAGCCACCTTAAGTTAAACCTTAGTTAACAATAATCTCTCACATCTGTCATGAAATACTCTCAAACCCAATCCACGTCTACGAGCATAGCATGGCAATATAAGCATAACGTAATAGTAACTCCCAAGGGTTTGATAATAAACAGGTAATAGGTTCCTACCTCACCAACTACTTCCCAACCCACCAGTTAATGACATCCTAACCATGCAATGTTTGAGGATTGGAACTAATGCATAAAATTGGGTGATAAAGAGTATGATCAAAGTGTGAACTTGCCTGCAATATTGTAACGCCCCGAGACCGATGTGCCAAGTGTCGTGCAGTTATTCGCTGTTGTTGCGTTTTCATTGCTTGCGTGTCATGCATCTCATATCATGTCATCATGTGCATTGCATTTGCATACGTGTTCGTCTCATGCATCCGAGCATTTTCCCCGTTGTCCGTTTTGCAATCCGGCGCTTCGTTCTCCTCCGGTGGTCATTTCTACCTTTCTTTCTTGTGTGGGGATTAAACATTTCCGGATTTGACCGAGACTTGTCATGCGGCCTTGGTTTACTACCGGTAGACCGCCTGTCAAGTTTCGTACCATTTGGACTTCGTTTGATACTCCAACGGTTAACCGAGGGACCGAGAAGGCCTCGTGTGTGTTGCAGCCCAACACCCTTCCATTTTGGCCCAAAACCCACCTAACTCTGTTCCATCATCTCGGTCGTTCGATCACGATCGCGTGGCCGAAAACCGCACCTCATTTGGAGCTTCCTAGCTCCCTCTACCTATAAAAGAGCACCCCTCCCCGAAATTTCGGATCAATTCGCGGATGAAACCCTAGCTTCTCCCCACTCCGCCGCCGGACGTGTCCGTGCCCGCTGGACGCGTCCAGCCTCCACATCACCCGGACCAATCGCGCGCCGCCACCTCAGCAGCGCCGCCTCCCTCCTCCTCTAGCGCGCCGCCACGTGTCTCCCCAGCGCCCCACTTCGCCGCCGGCCCGCGGGGCCCAGATCTGGCCCGCGCGAGCCCGACCGCGCCGCCACCCAGCCCGAGCGTCGCCCGTCGCCAACGCCTCGCGCCTCGCTGTCCTTGCTCCACCGCCGTTGAGCTCACCGGCCGGAGCCGCCGTCTGCCGCACGTCGCCGGACCTCCGCAGCCTCGCCCTGGCTGGATCCGGCGCCATCCTCCTCGGATCCGCGCGTTCCCTGCCCTCGCCGGCCTCCTCCGCCCCTCCTTGCCGCTGCCCGCCGGTGAACGGCGCCGCCGCCGCCCCCCTGCCTCCCTCGATCCAGGCGGGATCGAGGAGGACGCCATGCGCCTCGTGGGCCCCTGCGCAGCTTCCACGCCGGCCCAGCCTTCCGCACCAGCCTGCCTCCTTCCGCATGGGCCGAAGCTCCAAGGCCCAGCTTCCCGCAGCCAGCGCCCGAGTCCGGCCCAGCTTCCCGCAGCCAGCGCCCGAGTCCGGCCCAGCTCCAGCCGGCCTCCCTCGGCCTCCTTCCTCCTCTGTTGGGCCAGGCCCAAGGGTGAGCCGCCCCAGCGCCCCCTCCTCTTGCTATTTTTTTCCCTGCTGCTGGGCTAAGCCAGATTCGGCCCGTGATGTGTTTTTTTTCAGCGCCTGGGATTTTTCCTATTATTCCCGAGACAGCAGTTTCGCAGTATAGTCCCCCTAGTTCATGCACTTAATAACTCATGAACCGTGCATCGGATTAAAATGTTTTATATATGAAACTTGCTCACAATTTTGTGTAGATTAATAATATCCAACTTTCAGCTATGTTTGAAATATTTAAAATGTTGTTTGCATTAATTTTCTCCTATGCCATGCTAAAATGATTTAATTCATAACTAAATAACCGTAGCTCCGTTTTTAATAAACTTTATATGTAAATGGGGTAGAAAAATGCCTAGTTTAACGTGGTGGCATCATCTTGCATGTTTAACAACTCTAAAATATTGTTTAGGGCAGAACAGTACCAAACCTAATTTATGCTCATGAGGAGTTTCCGGAATTGTTGTTCGTTGCTTCCGGCCTCATTTAAATTTGCCTAGATAGGTAGTTTTGTTGTGCTTCACCTCTTGCCATGTTAATCAACATTTAATCTTGTTGGGTACATAAACGAGACAGAACTAAATAATTGATGTGGTGTTTCGTCAATATGCAACCCGTTGCATATTGAGCTCCACTAATTTGTAGGATTGTTTGGGCCCTTTGCCATGCCATGCTTCATTAAACCGGACATGCATCATACTCGTTTGTGCATCATGCCATGTTGATGTGTTGGTTGTTTACTATGTTGTGTGCTTCTTTTCCGGTGATTGCTTCTTCGGGTTGGTTCCGATAACGTCGTGTTTGTGAGGACCCGTTCGTCTACGTTCGTTTGTCTTCTTCATGGACTCGTTCTTCTTACATGCGGGATCTCAGGCAAGATGATCATACCCTCGAAATCACTACTATCTTTGCTATGCTAGTTTGCTCGCTCTTTTGCTTTGCCACTGCTACGATGCCTACCACTTGCTTGTCAGCCTCCCAATTGCATGATTGAACCTCTAACCAACCATTGTCCTAGCAAACCGTTGATTGGCTATGTTACCGCTTTGCTCAGCCCTTCTTATAGCGTTGTTAGTTGCAGGTGAAGATTGGAGCCGTTCCTTGTTGGAACATCTATTTACTTGTTGGGATATCACTATATTACTATGTTATCTTAATGCATCTATATACTTGGTAAAGGGTGGAAGGCTCGGCCTCTCGCCTAGTGTTTTGTTCCACTCTTGCCGCCCTAGTTTCCGTCATATCGGTGTTATGTTCCCGGATGTTGCGTTCCTTACGCGGTTGGGTTATAATGGGAACCCCTTGATATTTCGCCTCGATTAAAGCTTTTCCAGCAATGCCCAACCTTGGTTTTACCATTTGCCACCTACCCTTTTCTTTCCTTTGGGTTCTGCAGACCCAAGGGTCATCTTATTTTTAGCCCCCCCACGGGCCAGTGCTCCCTCTGAGTGTTGGTCCGACCGAGTAGACTGCGGGGCCACCTCGGGGCAACTTGAGGGTTGGTTTTACTCGTAGGATGTCTCATCTGAGTGTGCCCTGAGAAAGAGATATGTGCAGCTCCTATCGGGATTTGTCGGCACATTCGGGCGGTGTTGCTGGTCTTGTTTTAACCTGTCGAATTGTCTTGTTGTACCGGGTTACCGAGTCTGATCGGTGTGACTCGGGTGGAGGTCTATTCCTTCGTTGACCGTGAGAGCTTGTCATGGGCTAAGTTGGGACCCCCTGCAGGGATTGAACTTTCGAAAGCCATGCCCGCGGTTATGGGCAGATGGGAATTTGTTAATGTCCGGTTGTAGATAACTTAAACCTTAATTAATTAAAATGAATCAACTGAGTGTGTTGCCGTGATGGCCTCTTCTCGGCGGAGTCCGGGAAGTGGACACGGTGTTGGAGTTATGCTTGCGCAGGTTGTTCCTCTAGTTTCTCGCTCGCGCCTTGCCTCCTCTTCTCGCTCTCTTTTGCGGATAAGTTAGCCACCACATATGCTAGTCGCTTGCTGCAGCTCCACATACTTGCCTTATCCATTCCTATGAGCTTAAATAGTTTTGATCGCGAGGGTGCGAGAGTGCCGAGTCCCTGTGGCTCACAGATACTACAATTCCAGATGCAGGTCCAGGTGATTCCGCTCCAGGTGACGAGTATGAGCTCAAGTGGGAGTTCGACGAGGACTCTCAGCGTTATTATGTTTCCTTTCCCGATGATCAGTAGTGGTGCCTAGTTGGGGTTTGATTCAGGGCCTTGTCGCATGTTGGGTTCTTTTCCATTTTGGCGCCGTAGTCGGGCCATGAGTGTTTGTTTGATGGATGTTATTTATGTACTCTGATGTGACGTGGCGAGTGTAAGCCAACTATGTTATATCCCCCTTTTATTATGTATTACATGGGATGTTGTAATGATTGCCTGACTTGCGACATTGCTTTCAATGCGGTTATGTCTCTAAGTCATGCCTCGACACGTGGGAGCTATAGCCGCATCGAGGGCGTTACAAATATTGATGAAGATGATTTGCACTCATAACTCTTGATAGTTCTACTCGTCACACTCCGGTCAATCTATCGTAAGCAAGCAATAGTAACCACACATAAGCAATCACTCAAAAGATCAGAAAGAACGAAGAAGACGATTCGGAAAACTTCAAAACCAAGCAAATAACTCTTGCAACATAAAACAATTTCTAACAGTACCAAAATTATGTGAATTTGGCCTTATTAGAATGTTTAGGTCAAGAGCTTCGATTTGCAAAAAGAATCAACTAAATCGGAGTTACGAAACTCAAGTTATGATCAAACGAAGTTTGAATTGAAATCTGGTCTAATCCAAATTTTAAAACTTTCAAAAACATGTTTGAGTTGTTTTACTGGATAGAGGAGATCATAACGAATACGTGGGCGTTGGTTTCGTTGAATTTAGGATAACGAGTAAAAAGATGTGGTTGTTTTAAGATTAGGGACTAATCTGTAAAAAAATCACAGACGGGTCCCTGGCAGATATAAAATAAAACAAAAAGGCTATTTAACGAACGTTCGCTAACGAACGAAAAACCGTTCGCTCCAGATCTAATCTGACGAGCGTTCTCTAAATAAGTAAACCCTAACAGAACCGGTTTTATAGGAAAAAAAATGTTCTAGGGTTTTTGAAAAGAAACCAGAGTGGTTTATTACCGGTTCGGCTTTTCAACAAAAACCGGCAGTGGCGGCTATGAACTCCGGCGAGTCCGGCATCGGGCGTGGTCGCCGGCGGTGCTCCGGAGGCGTGGGGCGGCGCAGCATGGGCAGCGGCGTCGGGAGCGGCGAGCGGCGCGGCAGGTGGAGGGCGGTGGCGGCAAGGTGCGACCAGGGCGGCGGAGATGCGAGCGCCGGCGACGGCGAGATCTGCGGCGGCGGCGTGACTACGAGGAGCGGCGGCGGCGGTGAAAATGGGACCCAGGGGTCCCTGGGTGGCCTTTTAAAGGGGCAAGGGAGGGCGGTGGCATGGGGAAGGGGGCACGGAGGTCGGGGCGGTCACGACAGCGGCGGCGATGTTGTGGTGGCGGCGGACTCGGGAGAAGTCCCGGTCGGGGGCGGGAGCGAGGCTGGCGCGCTGGGCTGGGCCTTGGCCTGGCAGGAGCTGGGCCGGCCTAGTTCGGCGGAGGGAAGTATTTTTTTTAAAACATTTTCCAAATAATAGAAATAAAAAAAAATTGAAAGAAAATATTATATAGGCATATAATATACCAAAATTTTCAGAAAAAGATTTCCAACAACATGGTCATTTTTATAATGCCAAATAAAATCCACACAAATTCAGATAATTCAAAGAGTGCTACTGGTCTATTAAAATCCAACAAAAATCATTTAAAAAAACAAAATGATTTCAAATTAATTTTTCTCCAATTTTCTATTGTAGGGAATCATGTTACCCTAATTTCCATATATTTTATTTTTGGAGAAAAATAATTTGAATAAAACTCAAATAATTCCAAATTGAAAATAATTTCAAAAGGGCTTTGAATTTGATCCTTGAAACTCCCAACTCATATTTCATATAATTTGAAGAAGTCATTTTATCTTCTCTCATGAAAATCATTGAGTTGCATGAAGTTTATGAATTGAAATATTTCCAAATGAAATTCAATTATTTTCAAATACCCTTTCATTTAATTTAAATGGAAGAAGTCATATCATCTTCGCTCAAGGGTTTTGTATTTGAAAATAATTTGAATTCATGGAGATCAGAAAGCAAATATGAAAGTTTGGGAAAGTCCTTTTATTCCCTCTCATTTAACTTTCAAAAAGTTTTGAATTCACTCACTTTCAGACAATCAATCAAACAACAATCAATCAATCAATCTATTTTTTTAACATTCCAAAATTTAGAATTTTGGAATGTTACAAACCTACCACCCTTAAAATGGATCTCGTCCTCGAGATTCAGAGAGGCTAGCAAGAAATAGGTTAGGGTTTGGGGGTCTCCTCAAAATCCATCGATCATCACACGGGGTCTGGGGTGCTACCACCCTTAGAAGCATGGTTACTGTTCCATCAAAACTCATATACTCCATCCTTATTCTTGACAGTGTCGGTCTTCTCAGATCCTCGAGAAAACTCCTCCTTTGAGCTCTTCCGGTAACGGCATAACCTTTTCCTCAATTCTTTTATCCTTTCATCTTGGTAAGGTTATTCCGAGATTGGGTCTTCTTAGCTAACGGGTCTGGCGCCATTACTAAACAACTATCGATATCTCATGGTGGTCAACCATTAATGGTTTCTCCTGCAGGAAATGGGTCTGGGTTGATCCTCACCGTATAACCTACGGTTGGCAACAACTGCCGTGTACAAGGGAAAAATACTTATACCATTCTAAGTTTAAACAGGGTTTTGATCGTCATCTCTTTACTATAGGTAAGTCACTCAGATTTACCATCCCATATAGCAAGGCGAATAATAAGAGTAAGTCGGTATGGTGATCAATCCATCCCGCACCCAAATCATTACCTTGTATACGGTTTAGCGAATCTCGCATTCTAACACTCGGTCATCCTCACAAGCATTGCAGAATTTCTCTTGTCGACGGACTGGGTTCGAATAATTCCATGGATTCTACAAGCCAAACAAACATCTATCATTCCTTCACAACTCTCAGGTTTTGCGTAAACTCCTATAAAATCGTCGGTTGATAAAGTCGTAACTCTTTCCAGGGTTTTTTCCTTCAGCAAGAGTGTGCTTGCTTCTTGGCAGGTCCTGGGGCCTATGGGTTATGGCCCATCTCATCACTTGTGATCCTTGAACTCATCCTCGGGGCAACTGATCATTATTCCAACATCCAACTTCTTAGCATCCTTAAAATTCATCCAATTGTACTATCTCTTTTCCTTCTATTGGCACCAAACCCAAGACGTGAGTACTCAGACTCATCATGGAATTTCCATTGATCCATATTTCCAACATCATACCTCCTTTATATCCAATAGTAATTCATCTCTTCATCCTCGTGGGATATCCCACATACCGAAATAAAAACTTATACTTATGAAATCCATATTCTACTTCGTGGAACATCATTTTCCTTTCCAGGGTCAAGCGTCCTTATAGGGGAATATTAGCCATCTCTGCATGGCACTTCTTCAACTGGGAAAACGTGAAACACATCATGAACTCCTGACAGTCCTTCGGGTGACTCCAACTTGTTGGCCACTTCTCCCATACGCTCCAAGAGTCGGTATGGTCCTACAAATCTCGGGGCTAACTTTCCCTTAACTCCAAATTGTTATCTCCTCGCAGAGGGAACACATGAAGACATGCTCTGTCTCCAATTTCATAGACTACCTCCTTGCGTTTTTAAGTCTGCATAACTCTTCTACCTGGACTGAGCTACCTTCAGTCTATCTCGAATCAACTTAACATTCTCTTCTGACTTCTTGATCACATTTGGTCCAAACAACTGACGGTCTCCAACTTCATCCCACATACTCTTGGGGCATCACACATGTCGAGACAAAACTCGTATTCATTTTGTCCGAAATCCACTCAGTGGAGTATCCTTATCTTTTCCAGGGGTCAAGGGTTCTTACAGGGTACTACCACCCTTAAAATGCACAAATCTTCCATAGACCATATTTCTCATATCCTCAAAATGGTCAAAATCCTTCTTCATAGAGTAACAACTCATAAAACCCAAATCTTTACCAACGATGCTAACTTTATTGATTCTCCAATGATTACAATCTCTTGCTTTTCCATTACATGTCTCAACTCAACACCTCAATATAAAAGAAAATGTTCTCACTTCTACTACTCCATTTCTTTTGTTGCAAACTCAACTATCTAGCACAAGTTTCCTTCTCCTTGGGGCATTCTCTGGCAAAGTGCCCTGCTCCATTACAACTAAAACATATTACTTCTGACAAGTATCGAGGTTTCCTTTTTGGGCAATTGTTGAGGTAGTGCCCTGACTCCTTGCACCTGTAATAGGTGATACGACTCAGGTCCTTCTTGGAATCCAATCTGCTTCTCTTCCTAGACCTTTCCATTCCAATTAAGGCTTCTATTTCCTGTGGGTCATACTCTACTTCCTCTGTCAGGAATTCTACTAGATCCCCATTCAAACAATTCTGGGAGATGTGTCCTTCTTCTCCACATGAATAGCAAGACTTGGTGCAGGGTTTAATTGGTTCTTCTTTGGGTGTGTCCTCCATCTCTTCCTTCATCAAAGTTTCTTCTAAAATTTCCATGAGGGCTCCTTTCATTTCTTCTTTCTTCTGTTGGATGGTTCGTTGTACCATGGGGTAAATGTGACACTGAGCAGGATAGTGGGTAGTCCCTTCACACAAGAAACAAGAAATCTGCCTAATTGGGCATTCTTCAACTGGGTGACTTCCTTCACAATTAGGGCATTCATCCTTGTGTTCTTTATGGGTGTGTCCTATTTCTCCACAAATCCTGCATGCACAAGGTTTCTTCATATCCTTTCCATAAGACTTCAACTTCTGGGACACAAGCCGAGACGTTGGCAGAGTCAACTTAAATTCTTTCCAAGCGGTTACTCCTTGCCATCCATTGATGGTTTGGTACATCCTCCACCAAGTAGCAGCACCTCTTTCAAAGCACTGAAGAGCATGCTGGATCATATCCTTTCCAACTATAGGGTTATTCTCCATGTGATCCTCCATGTTCTGAATCCATCGGTCTGTCTCCAACTGACGCATCGGTCCAGAAAATACAAGCTCATCTCCATTCATCATCTATTGGGTCCATGGGTTATGGGGTGAGATAAGAGAGATAGAGAGGGATACACACAACACAAACAAAAGTTTTGAAAAGACAGATTTTATTTGTGGCTATCGGGAAAAACATCAAACAAATGACAGCTCACAAACGTCGCATCTAATGTAGGTATATAACAGGGGTTTGGTCTTCTAAAGGTCAATAAATCTTCAACGTCTCCCAACTCTTCAAGCCTTGTTCATGCCTCCAATGGCTTCTTCCGATCATGCTTGTCTTTCTCAAGTCCTTTTGCCAGCTTATCTCTATTGTAGCAAAGTCTCTCGTGACATCCTTGAATATTCTGGAGTTGCATTCCAATTTCTGGGTTTCAACATCCTTGACATGAGCCATGGTCATACTGTCCTTCAGTTCCTGAAAAATCTCCGGTATCTCGAGGTTGTAGCTCCTCCATCTTGGCTACTTTTAGCTTTTGGTTCCTGAGTTCTTCACGAAATGCTTCCTTGTCTAATACGGCTTCATGTAGCTCCATCTTAACTTCTTGATGTAACACTCCAGATCCTGGTGATACACCAGCTAAGGTTAAAACTTCATCTTACTAATAGGTCCTCCATCAGCCTTCTTCCATCAAATCCATTCTGAAGAAATGCATCCTTAACTCAGCACAGTGACAATAGCATTAGCGGGCGATGACATCACGGATAACCGTGTTTCTGCTCTTGTCATTTCCATGAGCTATCATTCCATAGTTGATATCTCCTGCCTTAGGGTTTTCTTTGACAAAACTTCGAGTTCTCATGCTCCTTGTTTCAGTCTTTCTCCGATACACCTTGATCTCGGGTATTGACAACTTCCATAGTCTGCCAAGTTCCATAAGGGTAGCCTTCCTAGGTCATAGAAATCTGGGAATTCTTCAGAGCCTTCAAATTCTACTTGTCCTCGGTCTTCAACCGTTGTAGTTTCCATTTTTCAGATGCACGGAAGATACTCTTCATTCCGAAGTGGTCTTAGTTGTCCGATATCTTGTATCTTCTTGGAGTGGTCTCATCAGTCGAATCTTCGTGTGGTCAAAGGGGAAAAAGGGTATAGTCTCACTAAAAAGGGGATATTTGAATAAGCTCAGAAGAGAAGAGAGGTAAAAGATCTTTTGAAAAAATGAAGTTGTAGAGAAATTTTTTCCTATGGGCTTGCCAGTTTCTAGGGCCACGTCCTACAGTCAACATGTGCTCTGATACCATCTTGTAGCGACCCGACCCGAATGGATCAAGTCTCTGTGCTTAAGTGTCATCCCTGGATCGGTATGCTGACACACACAGTACTCGAGGATTTATAACAGAGGTAAATCACATGTACAAGTAACATAAATACTATTACCTCAATCCAAAATAGCGGAAGAAACAAGGTTGTGGATTCCCATCAACACCAACGGCAAAGTTGAGTGTAGAAATCGTAACCCTAACATATCACTTACTCGTCGTAAGAAATCCTGCAACATGAGACGTTGCAGCCACAGAGGGTCAGTACATTGAATGTACTGGCAAATTCACACCAGAGGATAATGATGAATAAAGGCTATCACTACATGCATATTTCGCTGGTGGAAAAGCTCTATGGTTATACTGTTTTTGCGAAAAGCCAATTTTTTCCTACTGCAAAGGAATACATTTTAATTTACTATCATGGTGGTTGTTAAACATTGAGAATGGTTGACAGCATTCTCAATCCCAATTAAGTAACATCATTAAGACCCAACAATATTCATTTAAAGTAACGTGATGAGATTCACATGATAATCCAGGTACTAGATACTCAAGATGTCCATAACCGGGGACACGGCTAACCATGATTAGTTTATACACTCTGCAGAGGTTTGCGCACTTTTCCCCACAAGACTCGATCTCCCCCGTTGGATTTCTCGCACTACATGGTGTTTGAGAAACGGATGACCGAGACATAGTCTTTCACAAGCGTTTGCACCTTACGATGGGTAGACCGTACCACCTACAACCCCTACATCTGCTAGTCTACCACTGTAAGAGTTCACACGTCTTAATCAACTATGCTAGAGCCCATAATAGCTTGTGGCTGCACACGGAAGTTTCTAGCATGAATAATCTTATGATCCCTTTGAGCCTGGGTGGCGAACCATAGGAGGATCACACGGTAACCCCGGGATCTCCTAGGACAACACTGGTATATCCCCAGGTGTCCGGGCAAGTCCACTGGTATATCCCCAGGGTGCCCCAACCAATCCACCCACATGTGTATTAAAGTAGCCACCTTAAGTTAAACCTTAGTTAACAATAATCTCTCACATCTGTCATGAAATACTCTCAAACCCGATCCACGTCTACGAGCATAGCATGGCAATATAAGCATAACGTAATAGTAACTCCCAAGGGTTTGATAATAAACAGGTAATAGGTTCCTACCTCACCAACTACTTCCCAACCCACCAGTTAATGACATCCTAACCATGCAATGTTTGAGGATTGGAACTAATGCATAAAATTGGGTGATAAAGAGTATGATCAAAGTGTGAACTTGCCTGCAATGTTGATGAAGATGATTCGCACTCATAACTCTTGATAGTTCTACTCGTCACACTCCGGTCAATCTATCGTAAGCAAGCAATAGTAACCACACATAAGCAATCACTCAAAAGATCAGAAAGAACGAAGAAGACGATTCGGAAAACTTCAAAACCAAGCAAATAACTCTTGCAACATAAAACAATTTCTAACAGTACCAAAATTATGTGAATTTGGCCTTATTAGAATGTTTAGGTCAAGAGCTTCGATTTGCAAAAAGAATCAACTAAATCGGAGTTACGAAACTCAAGTTATGATCAAACGAAGTTTGAATTGAAATCTGGTCTAATCCAAATTTTAAAACTTTCAAAAACATGTTTGAGTTGTTTTACTGGATAGAGGAGATCATAACGAAGACGTGGGCGTTGGTTTCGTTGAATTTGGGATAACGAGTAAAAAGATGTGGTTGTTTTAAGATTAGGGACTAATCTGTAAAAAAATCACAGACGGGTCCCTGGCAGATATGAAATAAAACGAAAAGGCTATTTAACGAACGTTCGCTAACGAACGAAAAACCGTTCGCTCCAGATCTAATCTGACGAGCGTTCTCTAAATAAGTAAACCCTAACAAAACCGGTTTTATAGGAAAAAATGTTCTAGGGTTTTTGAAAAGAAACCAGCGTGGTTTATTACCGGTTCGGCTTTTCGACGAAAACCGACAGTGGCGGCTATGAACTCCGGCGAGTCCGGCGTCGGGCGTGGTCGCCGGCGGTGCTCCGGTGGCGTGGGGCGGCGCAGCGTGGGCAGCGGCGTCGGGAGCGGCGAGCGGCGTGGCAGGTGGAGGGCGGTGGCGGCAAGGTGCGACCAGGGCGGCGGAGATGCGAGTGCCAGTGACGGCAAGATCTGCGGTGGCGGCGCGACTACGAGGAGCGGCAGCGGCGGCGAAAACGGGACCCAGGGGTCCCTGGGTGGCCTTTTAAAGGGGCAAGGGAGGGCGGTGGCGTGGGGAAGGGGCACGAAGGCCGGGGCGGTCACGGCGGCGGCGGCGATGTTGTGGCGGCGATGGACTCGGGAGAAGTCCCGGTCGGGGGCGGGAGCGAGGCTGGCGCGCTGGGCTGGGCCTTGGCCTGGCAGGAGCTGGGCCGGCCCAGTTCGGCGAAGGGAAGTTAAAAAAACATTTTCCAGATAATAGAAATAATAAAAACAAATTTAAAAGAAAATATTATATAGGCATATAATATACCAAAATTTTCAGAAAAAGATTTCCAACAACATGGTCATTTTTATAATGCCAAATAAAATCCACACAAATTCAGATAATTCATAGAGTGCTACTGGTCTATTAAAATCCAACAAAAAATCATTTTAAAAAAAACCAAAATGATTTCAAATTAATTTTTCTCCAATTTTCTATTGTAGGGAATCATGTTACCCTAATTTCCATATATTTTATTTTTGGAGAAAAATAATTTGAATAAAACTCAAATAATTCCAAATTGAAAATAATTTCAAAAGGACTTTGAATTTGATCCTTGAAACTCCCAACTCATATTTCATATAATTTGAAGAAGTCATTTTATCTTCTCTCATGAAAATCATTGAGCTGCATGAAGTTTATGAATTGAAATATTTCCAAATGAAATTCAATTATTTTCAAATACCCTTTCATTTAATTTAAATGGAAGAAGTCATATCATCTTCGCTCAAGGGTTTTGTATTTGAAAATAATTTGAATTCATGGAGATCAGAAAGCAAATATGAAAGTTTGGGAAAGTCCTTTTATTCCCTCTCATTTAACTTTCAAAAAGTTTTGAATTCACTCACTTTCAGACAATCAATCAAACAACAATCAAACAATCAATCAATCTATCTTTTTTTTAACATTCCAAAATTTAGAATTTTGGGATGTTACAAATGCTATCCGTCGGGGAAGGATGATTAATGATGATAGTTTTGATGTTGGAGGTTACCTTGTTGGTGGCTTTAGCCATGAGGCACTTGGCGGTGATGCTCTCATTGGGTGAGTCGAAGAGAGACACCCATGACGTTGTTGCAATGGCAACGGAGGCCATGGCAACTGACTCATCATCTTCATCATCGTCATCATCCTCATTGTACTCTTCTTGCACAACCAAAGCCTTGGGAGGAGTCTTCTTGGTGAAGTTGTTCTTATTGGGGAACGACTTGGCCTTGTCCTTTCGGATGAGCTTGCCACCATTGTCTTCCCTCTTCTCATACAGGCATTCCGCAACGAAATGACTCACGTTGCCGCAATTGTAGCAAGTCCTTACACGTTGCTCGACCCTTGTGCCACTCTAGTTGTTTTTGCTAAAGTTTGGCCTCGAGTTTTTCTTGCTCCAAAATTGCCTTGAAGCAAGTGCCATGTGTTCATGATATGCATACTTCGTATCATCGGGGTTTCTCTCCTCTTCTTCCTCTTCTTCTTCTTCAATGGTGAGCTTGGCCTTCAATGCAAGATTAGGCCTCTTTGCCCTTTGGGAACGAAGCACCGCATTGTCAGCGGTCTTGTCCAGAATGTTCATGGCCACAAACTCATCCAACACTTCGCTTGAGGTCAAAGTGTGGAAGTCCGGTCTTTGACGAATGACGGAGGACATGGCCTTGTGATAGGGCATCATTGCCTTGAGGAATTTGCGCTTGATCCAATTGTCATCCGTGTCCTTGCTCCCGTGATCTCGTAGTGAGACCGCGAGTTTGGTTACTCTCCGATAAAGCTCACGAGGTTCTTCATCTTCTTTCATTGCAAACTCATCGGCCTCATCTTGTACCACTTCATAGTTGGAGGGTTGAATGCTTGCACTTCCCCGATAGAGAGAGACAACACAATGCCATGCATCCTTGGCCAAGGAGAAGGGACGAAGATGAGGTAGGTCTTCGGGTGGAATTGCATCTTGAATGATGAAGAGAGCATTCTCATTGAATTGATTGTCTGCAGCTTCTCGAGGAGTGAAGTTGCTTGGATCATGTGGATAGAAACCTTCTTCAATGATTCTCCAAAGGATAGTGTTCACATGATTTAAATGACGTTTAAAGCGGTAAACCCAAGAATCAAAGTCCTCATTTTTCACAATCTTAGGAGGAGGACCGGCATGATTCAAATGAGTGGAAGGAATCGGTCCACCATAAACAAGTGGTGGTTCCACATGGGCAAAGATGCCGGTGCCATTCTTACCACTAGAAGAAGGAGCCTTTTCACTA
This sequence comes from Triticum urartu, assembly GCF_003073215.2. NCBI lineage: Eukaryota > Viridiplantae > Streptophyta > Magnoliopsida > Poales > Poaceae > Triticum > Triticum urartu. The sequence goes on along the minus strand of NC_053022.1, from coordinate 527,828,294 downwards.
CTAGCTTCCCCCTTGTCGGGGATAGCATCCGCCACCTTGTTGGCGGGATCACCCACTTTCAACGGTGCGGTGGATAGTTTAAGCCCCTCAAGAAATTTAGTAAACATGCTCTCAACTTCGGTTGTCATGGAGGTTTTCAATGTCTCCAAGGCCACATTGAACTCCTCACGAGAGACCGAGGTTCCCCCATCGCCCGTAGACGAGACCGGATTCACACCGGAGTGTTCCTCCACACTGTCTACGGTATCAACCATACTCTTTGGACGGTAAAGTCCTTAATAAAGAGACGAGGCTCTGATACCAATTGAAAGGATCGATATGGTTGACTAGAGGGGGGGTGAATAGGCAACTAACAATTTTTAGCTTTTCTTTAACAATTTAAACTTTGCATCAAAGTAGGTTGTCTAGATATGCAACTAAGTGAGCAACCTATATGATGCAACAAGGATAGGAACACAAGCAAGCAAGAGATATGAAACAAATAAGCTTGCTCAAGTAAGGGCATGAGATAACCAAGAGTGGAGACGGTGGAGAAGAGGATGTGTTGCCGAAGTTCCTTCCCTTTGAGAGGAAGTACGTCTCCGTTGGAGCGGTGTGGAGGCACAATGCTCCCCAAGAAGCCACTAGGGCCACCGTATTCTCCTCACGCCCTCACACAATGCGAGATGCCGTGATTCCACTATTGGTGCCCTTGAAGGCGGCGACCGAACCTTTACAAACAAGGTTGGGGCTCTCTCCACAACTTAATTGGAGGCTCCCAACAAAACTGCGAAGCTTCACCACAATGGAATATGGCTCTGAGGTGACCTCAACCATCTAGGGTGCTCAAACACCCAAGGGTAACAAAATCCACACAAGAAAGTATGGGGGAAGCAAATATCCTTTGGTGGAAGTGTAGATCTAGGTCTCCTCCTTCAATCCCTAGCAAATCAACAAGTTTGGGTGGCTAGAGAGAGATCGGGCAAGAGAGCTTGAGGTGCATTAATGGTGGAGTGAGAGGGGTCAAAGGCGAGTGTGGTAGGTGGGAGAATCTCTCTTAAATACCAACCCTAAAAATCCAGCCGTTGCCGCGCTTTCAGCCCTGCAGCGGTACAACCGGTCCTTGTCCCGATACAACCGGGACTCACGGTGTAGCTGCAAAACCCTACCAGGCGGTACAACCGGGCCACTAGGCGATGGTACCGGTTAAGAGAATGACCGGACCAACCGCCCAGCCACCGCACAACTACCGCCTCGAAACAGAGACGAGACCGGTACTTGAGCGGTGTAAGACCGGAACAACCGCATGGCTCTGAGCTCTTGGACGGCGAAGTTCTGAGTGGAAGAACCACTCAGACCATCGGTGGTACCGGTCAACGAGGATCGACCGGATCAACCGGGCCACCATCGCCCGAGAACCGCATCAGAACAGAGCCTTGAGCGGTACTTGAGCGGTGCATGGTCGGAACCACCGTCCTAGCCTTTGTTGAGCAAGGTGGCGGTACCACCACCCGGAGGCAGCGGTAAACCGCTCGGTCAAAGCTGGAGAGCGTCAAGGTCCAGCGGTACAACCGCTCCAGGGAGCGGTACAACCGCTGGGAAGAGCAGAAACAAGAGGGAAAGACAGGGGGAACTCTCTCTCTCTCACACAACTGAGGAAGACAAGGAAGGGGTGAGGAAAGTGTACGTGAACTGATTCCCCCAGAGCTTCCTAATGAGGATTCCCTCTTGATAGTACAGGTACTCTACGACCAAAGAAAATAAAAGCATAGAGGACACGTCTTCGATCTTTTCCTTCGAGAGGCAATAGCAATCCGATGTAAGCCTAAGCATTGAGAACCTGAAACATATAGCATACGATTAGACCACAAAGGGTTGTCATCATCATCCAAAACATAAAGTAGGGAAATGCCCTTTCAACCGTATTTGTTTCATGTGTGTGGTGTGGTGTTTCTTTTCTTATGTGGTTGGTTCTCCTCGCTTCTCTTTTGGTACAAGTGCTCCACATATACCCTTTCCATAGTGATAGGACTTTCCTCGCGGCGTGTTTAGAAATGTAGACCGAGTGATTTGTGAAGTAGGGGTAAGAGTATACACTCAGCCCTGTATTTAAAAATCCACTCATGTCAAAGTTCCTGAATACCCCGTGCGCACGGGCCTGTATCGTGCACACGGGGCCCCCGTGCCCACGGGCTCTGTACCATGCGCACGGGACTCCCATGCGCGGGGGGCTCACTTAGCCCGTGCGCACGGGGTCTGCGGTTTCTGGTCCTGAAGAGGTGGGGCATGGGGGGGGGGCTCGGGTTCATTCCCACCCATTCGCCCCCTCCACTCCCCAGGAAGCCTCCAGCGCCGCCGTCGTCGCCTCCACTCGCCGGAGCTCCTCCGGGCCTTGTCGGAGTTCTTCCTCCGTGGATCTGGATCCTGATGGGGTCCTCCTCCAGTTGGTCTTGTCTCCTTTGTTCTATCTCCTTGAGTCCCTATCTAATTTTCTATCTTTAGGGTTTCTTGCTCCCTAGATTCGTTTGGCCTCAACTAGTTTGTAGATAGAAGTCTAGTGCTTAGATCCTTTGGTCCCTCTGCTGCACCCACTCCCGGAGTTCTTTCTGGTAGTGGCTGGCGCTGGGAGATCCTCGTGTCCACGGGGTGTTTGACCCCCGTGCGCATGGGGCCCCGTGCCCACGGTCCTGTACCGTGTGCACGGGACCCCGTGCCCACGGGGTCTAAACCCCCATGCGCACGGGCTATCCAGGAACTTTTGCCTAGATTTTTGTCTATCTCCTTGCCTTTCATTTTGCACTTGTACTCATTTGTGTCTCGTTCTTTGTGTTGTTGGGTGTTTGTGTGTGTTTCAGACTCCGCTGACAAGAGGTCTGAGCTTCGTCGCAAGCGTGCAAAAGGAGGATCAAAGGACTTCACCATTGCTCGTTGTCAGCCGTTCGAAGGCATGGGTCAGGGGTCTGGGTCAGGTCCGGGCCGTGCTCGTCGTGCAGCCTCAAAGCGGCCCGTTGTTGAGGCTTCCGATGAATATGAGGAAGAATATGACTCACAAAATGATGAGATATAAGAAGAAGATGATCGTGGTGAGGAAGATGAAGAAGAGGAAGAGGAGTCTAGTCCGGAGAAAGTCACTCCGGGCAGGCGTGACCTCCAGAATATGCCTCTTGTCAAGTGGACCAAGCCAGAGATCTGGGCTGAGAGACAGAACCATCCGTATGTTAAGGCCACGAGTATGGGAATGGATCCCCGTTTCAAGAATGGGTTTCAGCAAAGAATCTATCATGAGCTTCTTATGACCAAGTCAAAGAAGTTTGCTCCTCACAAGCAAGTCAACACTGAGAGTTTGCGCGACAATGATCATCTGTATCCCGGTTTGTACTCCGCTCTGGGATGACTGGGTCTGATTCCGTTTGTCACCTTCAACCACCCCTACAATGAAGATCTAGTGATGCAGTTCTTTGCCACTCTGTACTTCTCCAATGATTCTGCTCGCACCCTCACATGGATGTCTGGAACGCATCAGTGCTCAGCTCCTATGGCAAAGTTCTCCAAGATCATTCCCTACCCGTTCATGGATGAAGAGACTGATTCTGATGAGTTTGGCATTGTTCGGGAAAGTGGGAAGCGCACTAAGGGTGAGATTGCCTTTGCTTACAAACAAGAGAAGTCGTTTGTCACTGGGTCAATCAAAGACCTCTTGCCCCTCTATGACACCATGCGCCATATCCTGCAGTATACCCTCACTCCAAAGGCCGGGGATTCCCATAACATTCGGAGCTCCATGCTTGATGTCTTTGTATATCTTCATCAGAAGAAGAAAGTGGATGTTCTGGATTTCATGTACTACAAGTTGTGTCAGTGTGTACAAGAGAACAAGACTTTGATCTATGCTCCATTCATACAGGCGTTGATTGAGACCGTCTGTCCAGCAAAGTACATTGCCAGCTTCAAGACTGCTGTTCCCAAGCGCAACTCCAACTGGACCCCAGCTGCTCCTGCTCCCTATGTGCCCATCAAGAAGGGGCGCAACCCTAGGCCTGAGGATCATGCTACTTACACTCCAGGCATGTCCTCTACTGCACGGATCCCTCGTGGTAAGGCCAAGTCTGTTGGCTCTGAGTCCATCTTTGCCAAGGGAGAGAAGAAGTCGTTGTTCAAGACCTTGAGCAACATGTTCAAGATGTGTCAGTCGATTCAACATCGTCAGATCAAGGAAATCAACAAGGAGAAGCTTGTTCAGCGTGAGCAGGAGGCAGCAAGGGCTGCTGCTGGTGAGGAGGTCGGTCCAGGTTCTGAGGACGTCGACAGTGAGGCCACTGCTCAGTCTTTCCTAATGGTCGGGTGGCGTTTTGATAATGATGATGATGCCTCGAGTGCTCCTCCTCTTGTCTAGTGGGTCTCAAGTCACCATTTGTCTCCTTTTTGTTGTCTTGATGACAAAGGGGGAGAAGTGGTGTGTGTGGTTGTGTGTTCGTGGGTGTGTTGAGATCTCAAGCCTCGTGTTTCTCGCTGTTGGTTGGTTTTAGTTGGCTTGAGATACTCTTATTTCCTTTCCGTCTGTGTGGTTGTGAGCCTCTAGCGTTATTGTGAGACTCTAGCTTTATTATTGAACCTTGCTATTATCCTCTTATACTTATTGGGTCTCACATTATTTGCTCACCACACTGTGTCATGAGATCTAGGCACCGTTATAGGTTTATTTTGATGAATCTCATGACTTATCAATAATGATCTTGGTCGAACCTCCTATGGGCGTACTAGATGCATTCTTGTTTTCGGGCACACATATAGGGGGAGCTATCATGATCATTATTTGTTCCATGGCTTTCTATCTATTTATCCTCTTTGCCATGCTCTAACCACGTTGTCATCAATGCACCAAAAAGGGGGAGATTGAAAGTGCTAATGGCACTTAAGCTATATTTTGGTGTGATGACAATGTGGTTAGTTGAACTAATATCGGTTGCTAAACTTTATCTCAGGTTATTGGTTCTAAGTGCCCGCGATGGAGATGTGCGACCCCCCCATTTCAAAAAGGATAAAGGCGTGGTCTTTCGACGCTTCGAAGGTTTAGTTTTGGTTTGCTTCGAATCATAGGAAAGACCGCACTATTAAGAGGGGTCTGTGTGGATAAATGTCGTGTGGGAATGCCTTTGCCGAGCCTTACTCTCTTACACTTCCCACTCCGACCACCTCAAATGAACCTAGTGTGTGTGCTGTGGTACTCAGAAAGTTGCAACAGTAAGTTACTGGGTACCCCGTGCGCACGGGGTCTTTTGACCCCCGTGCGCACGGGGTGGTGCGATTGTCTCTAGATACCCCATGCGCATGGGGCTGACTTAGCCCGTGCGCACGGGGTCCAACGGGCAGAAATCCCCACCAGCCCATGAACACTATAAAAAGGCCCTTCTTCCACCTCCAACCCTTAACCCTAATGTCTTGTTGAGCTCCACCATTGCTACACCCCATTTTGCTCAATACTCTCAATCCCTCCACCCAAACTTGTTGAAACTTTGGGGATTGGGAGAGCAAGACCCGATCTACAACTTGACCAAACCAAATCGCGTTCCCCGCAACATTTTTTCTCCATTGACTTGTTACTCTTGGAGCTTGGGCTCCTAGGCGGTTAGAGGTTCCTCCGGAAGCTTCCTTGCTTGTGGTGTGCTCCGGAGAAGTTTGTAAAGGTGTGGTGGTCGCCTTCAAGACCAACCCCGAGTGGTTCGAGGCTCATCCGTTGGGGGTGACTCGAAGGAGAATACAGTGAGCCCTTGGTGGCATTCCGCAAGCTTTGGCTCCGGCACCGCTCCAAACGGAGATTAGCTCTTCCCCAAGGAAGAGTGAACTTCGGGTTAAAATCCACGTCCTCGTCTCACTTGTGGTTAATTATTTCCCGCACCTTTCTTTGTTGTTGTATGCTTGTTGGCTTGCTAAGTAGTTTGTTGCCTAGCTTTTCTTCTTGGAGCTTGCTTGTCATATAGGTTGCATTCATCTAGTTGCATATCTAGTGAACTCTTTTATCCGCTAAGCCTTAAAATCTACAAGAAGGATTAAAATTTGTAGTCTCCTATTCACCCCCCCTCTAGTCGACCGTATCAATCCTTTCACCACTGCTGTTGTTGCCCGCTGCTACTATGTGCGTTGGTGTTGATGTTTGTCGCTGCTAGCGCCGCCGCTGCCCATTGCAGTTGCTGTTGCGCCAGCCTTGCTAGGCAGGTGTGGTGCTGGCCGGCCGTGACGGTCGTTTGCGTGCCTCCGTTTGCCTGAGCCACATGGACCCCACAGGTGAACTAGCCTGTCATTTTCGTGCTTAGTCGCGGATCAACTCCAGATCAATGGATTTGTTACTCACTTGTCACAAGTTGGTGATTATTTGTGGATTTTGGCAAAAACGATGGCAACCTGTTACGCTGGCCATAAATATGGTGGTTCTGAGCAATTTACTCAGTGGGATCCAATACCACTTACATCCACATCAGGTTAGGCCTCTCTAATAGGTGCCCTATTTTTAGGGCACCAAAAACTGCTTGGTGTAAATTTTACAACACGAAAACAATGCTTTTTAGGCACTAAAATACGTCCAACCCAAGATGTGCCTTAAAATAGGGCACATGCAAACTTTTTTTTGAAAGAACATTGCATAGATTATTTTAAACATTTAAAACATCCAAACATTACAAAGATTTAAACCCTAAACATAAAGTTCATCCTATTACTTGATCACCCTAAGACATAAAGATCACTACTTCTTCATCACCTATAAAACATAAAGGTTCTAATCGTCCGACATATAGTCGGTGTCGACGGAGTTCCAAAGCGACATGGTCTCCTCCTTAGAGGAGTTCAACTCTCCTCCTCCTCCTCCCCCAACTCTGACTCGAGGTTCATCAACATCGAGGGGCCAACCTCATCCTCCTTCCTCACCTCCCCCTTCTTCTCATGGTCACGCTTCTAGAACAAATTGACCCATGGAAAGGATGTTCCGCCGGTCGAAGTTGCGCGAAAGATTTCTCAACGGCTATTGGAGTAACTTAATATAAATCAAAGATCCAATCAAAGGAAAAAATGTCCTTGCATATGAGATGACAATCAAGCGTGTTATAAAATGATCATCATGAAATAGAACCGAAGTGGCCACTTCCTAACTCGGATTGGGATGTTGTTTCTGTAGATGGATCTTTTGATGCAATGACCAGAGATGGTGGAGTATTAGGGCCTGTTCTGATCTCCTCCCAACTCCACGAACTCCACGATTCCAGCTTCCCATCCCAGCTTCTCACTCCACACAACGAGATAGCTTCATTCGACAACGATCGCTGGCTTCTCCCATTGACACTATGGGCTGCAGCATGGGTGGCCTGCCTTGGCGCCATAATGGGCCAGAACCAGTTATACTTGGCAGTGGCATTTCAGGTGTAATTTGAGCGAACTCCAGCTTTTGGTTTCGGTGGAGCTGGGCCGACGCTGCTTCAGTTTTTTGCACTGCGCGAGCGCTCAGCTCCGAGAAGTTCACTCCGCGGAGCTCGGACGTTCGGGGGGACTTCACGTGTGGAGTTTTTGAATTTGAGAGCTGGAGAGAATCAGAACAGGCCCTTAGTAATCGTCAGAAATAATATGAAACAAGCTATAGTGTGCGCCTGCAAACATCTTCCTAGGTGTGATGATGCTTTTAAAGAGGATCTATTGGCAATATAATCAAAGAGGGCATACTAGTAGCAAAACCATATACATCCCTGCCATTGGTGTTACAAATTGATAGTGGCAAAACTATAGTGGCGCTGTCGGGCAACAATTTGGATCGATCCAGCCTTGGCCACCTTGTGGAGGAAATGAAGGTACTAGTCAGAGGAGATCGAGAACTTGATCTAGTAAGGACTGGTTGTACTCAAAATAGGGTTGCAACTTTCTTAACTAAACTTTCAAGGAGGGGTCATCCAACCGACATGTGGTTACACGACTCCTTAGTGTTGTTGTTTTATTGGCTGCAGATTGCAACCCTGTTATCTGATCAATTAAATTCTCGGTTTTCAACAGAAAAAGTGACATCTACATTTGTTGTGAATTATGATGGAGTTAAATCTAATGGAGGCATTCAAAAAAAATCCAAAGTGGGCCCTCGGTTCTTTTTTTTAAAATAATATAAAGTTTGGCCAAGTGTATAGAAAAAATTGAGGAAGTACAAAAGTTGCATCAATGAACTTGGAGGCAACTTTTTTGAAATATGCATTACATTTTCCCTTCCGAGTGATGTTCCAATTTCAAAAATTGAGGAAGTACAAAAGTTGCATCAATGAACTTGGAGGCAATTTTTTGAAATATGCATTACATTTTCCCTTCCGAGTGATGTTCCAATTTCAAAAATTGAGGAAGTACAAAAGTTGCATCAATGAACCTGGAGCCAACTTTATAATTTTATTGAATATCCGAGTGTCATTTATGAATTACATAATGGTGGCAAAAATATATGACACAATAGAAGGGAAAGATAAACTTAATGATGGCATGAATACGATAAACATCACATTTGCCATGAAAATACATGACAAAACATATAGGAATCAACCTGATGGTGAGAACATCTACCCTCAAAGAGTAAGAGAACGAGAGAAAAAAAGGAGCCAACAATGAACTCGGAATAACAAGACTTAATGGTGACATGAGTATATACGAAAAAGCAAACATGGAAAAGAGAGACTCTAGGGCGACATGAAATGGTATGGAAAAGGAGACTTAAAGGTGACATTATAAGATATGAGAAAATAGATATGATTTTTTAATGGTAGCATAAAAAGATATGGCAAAATAGACATAGGTGGTTGGAGAAGGAGAAAACTTTTTTCAATTGGGTCAATCTAGTCAAAGTTGAGCGTCATGGAGTGACATGTTTGGATGTTAGTTTTTTTTTTTGCATAGTTGTTCGGACGTTAGTTTGTCTAGGCTATCAGTAGTATTCTATATACGTGGATTGATTTCTTTTCTACAATTCCTATGTATATGCAGGATGTCATGATGAAGAGAAAGAATATCAGTTGCCATAGCAACAGAAAAAAAGGAAAGAAGTTGGAGGCTTGGATCCACAAACCATGGAAACATCTGCTCTCAAAGAGGAAGAAAACAAGGACACCAACTTGACAACAAAAACTCGGAAAAGGAGTTTTTTTTTCACCAAGGAGAAAAGGAAACTTAATGGTGGCATAAAAAGGTATGACATGATAGATGGAACAAAACTTAATGGTGGCATGAAAAGATAGGAAAAGAGAAGCTTGACAGTGGCATGGTAAAAATGACAAATAGATAGGTGAAACCCGAATGGTAAAAACTAAAAACCTCTCAAGGAGGAAGAGAACGATAACAACAAGGCAAGAGGAGAAAAATTATAGAGAAAAAGACCAGCGACGAAAATAAATTTGGAGATGCAGGGGATCGAACCCCGTGCCTCCCGCATGCAAAGCGGGCGCTCTACCATTTGAGCTACATCCCCGTTGGTTGCAGCTTTGATAAAACGGTTCTAATCATAATTTACTTCTGCTACGCGAGGACTAAAGCGCGATGGGCCACCCTGTGATTCGGGAGTACCGGCCGACTTGTTCTACAGGCCTTGACGGCCCGCGGCATCCTGAAAAACCGCCCAGCACCCGGCCAGGAGAGGGTTCAGCGGGGTTGGAAAGATTATTAGTCCCACCTCGGCCGCAGGGGGCGAGCGAGTGGAGGCGAGGCGCTTAAAGAGGGGACGGGGTGCGCCGTGGAAGAGCATGATCCTTCAGGCAGCAAAGGGAAATGAGGAGTGGTACAGGCTCGCTTAATCATGCGAGAGGGGTGCCCGCCCCAATAAGCCTGTTACGACACTGGGGCATCCCCGTGATTCACCATCTGATCCCGAACTCAAAATTTGAATATTTTCCTTTTTGAACACTTTTTTTATTTGATTTCTTTGGTTTTCGTTTGCCTGCTTCCCTTGCTTGTTTTGGACCTGGATTTTTGTTTTGATTTGATTCTCTTGCTTTCGTATCTCCTTGTGTTTCAAAGCTTTTTGTTCCTCCTTGTTTTTTTTTCTGCAGCTTTTCGTTTCTCCTTGTTTGATTGGGTTATATTTTCTGCCAGGGTGATCTTGCGCTTGATAGAATATTGCTATATCTGTGCTGATGGAGCTGCGTCCGCCACGGTGGCGATCAAGACCTGACGCGCTTCCGTCCCGATCTGGCAACATGATATTCCTTGAACGAATAATCTACAGTGCATATCGAGTGCTCTCTCGTACACGCAATCTGCCGCACTAGCTCAAGGCCAGGGTCCCCTAAATCATTGCCCAAAGACTGCCCCCCTCAATTACGGAATTGCTGGAGAGAAACTGCATCACTCTACGCTAAGAAATCTCTCGCGGGCAAACTTTCCTCTCCTTCAGAAAACATGGCCTCTCCCTAAAATGGTCATAGTACGGCATAATTGGCTGCGTTGCTGCAGATCTTTTTTACATAATTATATAAAAAAACATTATATTGTCATGTGTGCCGGATTATATATACACTGAATCCAGTCTTCAGTTTTTCTTTTGTTACTAGAATCCATGCTTCAATTAGTTGTTTCAGAAGTCCAAACTCGTTTTCGGAAGAGCAACAACGGAAACAAAAAAACTGAACCTGCAGACCATTCGACATTCTCACTTCCGCTTCGTCGACGACTGGTTTTGTGCTTTGCTTCTTTTCATGATGGAATGCTTCCATGGAGAGAGGCAGACAATAATATTTCAACAGTATACTTGCTGGTTCTTCATCCCAAACGTTCCATGTCCAACACGTGGTGGCTCGAAAGCATGTCTTGGCTTGAAGCAAACGATGAACCCTTCTTCCTGCGGTTAGCCTTCTACCACCTCTAGGTTTTGCATCCGGATCAACCTTGGTCGACGAGCATTCCAGTGTTTGAAGACGTCTGGTGTTGTGTTGTCAAGTTGCACTTTTTTGTGAATCGTTTTCTGCGAGGTGAAGACCTCCTATGGTCTTCGGACCATGAAGACACGGTGGATTTAGGCCCTTGCCGGCGAGAGGGCTCCGTTTTGTTTTTTCGAGCCTCGTTAGGGTTTTTGTCATGCTCATGAAGACGAAATGGTGGCGACTTTCTGAAGATGAAATAAGGTTCTCCCTGTCTATTCCTATCCCGATGGTGCTTCTAACGTCGTCGGAGCGCGTGTGGAGGCGCGTCTTCGGCGGATCTAGTGGGATCTGATCGGCGTTTGTCGAAGTTGGATCCGCTTGCATCTGGTCTTTCTTCGTGTGCGTCCATGCGTCTGCAAGTCGGATTCTTCCGATCTAAACTTCTCTTCATCGGCGGCGGTAGCTGTTCTGCTGTATTGGTCCTGTGGGGCCTTAGCATGATTGTCATATTTGTGGAAGTAAGATAATTGCAATAAAAGTTTGGTTGGTTACATTTTTTTGGAAGGTGTAGTTCTCAAAGAATAATAAAGAAAATGCAAGGAATTAAAAAGGACCAATTTTCATTTTACTACAAATTCAATGTAAAATACTTTTTGTTTGTTTGTGAATGTAAAAAGAAAAAAGAAAACTTGTACTTTGCAGTACTATTATGAATTACACTTTGTGTTTTAAAGTCTTCCAGTTTCTATAGGGTTCACCAAATAATAAATTCTCTAATTGTATGGCTCGACCTGTAAATCTATGTGATGCGTGTCATGCACGATATGATCTATCCGATGAAGGTACATATCAGCCATACTTGTAGCGCTAACTAGTTCGCCGACCCTAACCCCCCGCACCCAAAAATGGTACACCTACATACAACTTCTACGTAACCTGCGTAATCTCTTTCCCCACCAATCAAACTGCCCCCCTGATTTCAAGGGTAGACCCGTGTCCCCAACTAATGGCCAATAAAAATATGCCAAATTAGCTCATACGTAAGATACGTAACAAACATTACGTAGGTGTAGCATTGCTCCCCACACCCCATGCTGCAACAAGACTCCTCTCGACGAATGTTCACCTTCTTCCTTAATTTTCAAGAGGACGAAGCCAAATGGGAGTTGTGGCAAAAAGAGATGCAAAAGTGGCAACCATGTTACAGAAGAATGCCATTACCTCTTCTTCTTTTTTTGCACTACTTAGTACCTTCTCAATATACTGTATTTAGCAACGAGTAAACACCGGCCGCTTACATACAATTGGCTTACATAAGGATCACAAGCTAATAAAATGCTTTTACATAGCTAGTAGTAGCTCTATTATTCGGCTCCAGTTAACATTTTAATCCTCCACCCCTTTTGCTCTGTTTCTTATGAATGTACATTTATTCTTGAGCAAGCTGCTCGCACGCTACACATGCTAAATTCAATTAAACAGATAAAATTAATTAATTAAACAGAGAGTTATTGCTACATTTCTTGTCTTTCTTCACCTCTGCGCTCACTGAAAACTCTAATTAGGTTGCCACAAACTTTCACACACGTCCATGGACATGGACGTTCCCAAGCAATGCAGCAATATATCCACATCCACGGTGCTGAATCCATTTCATTTCTCGATGAATCCGGTCAACCTGAGGACGAGGTTCCTGATGTTGCGGAGGTCCCGCCCTTTGAGCGTCCTCCCTTTCCCGCTGCACATGGAGTAGGCCGCCGTCGACCTCCCGGCGAGCCTCCGCCGCCGCTCGGTCAGGACGTGCGGCGGCACGTTCCTCTTTGCGTCGTTGGTGCATCGGACGTCGCCGTCGCTGCAGTCGTCGTTGCCACTGCCGCTCCCGTCGGACGTCGACCAGGAGCGAGACCGCCGCTTCCGGTGAGGCACGGGGACCGGGGCAGACAGCTCCGGCGAGGATAGCTTTGTTATGTCCCCGTCGACGTTGCTGCCGTCGTCGCCGTCGCGGCGGTGGTCGGAGTTGTGCTGAGGCCAGAGGACGTCGGCTTCTTGGAGCTCCTGATCCATGGCCTCCCCGGCCGTGTGTCCGGGAAGGCAAGGGCTGGGGCTGCCATGGCGAGGGGGATATATAGCGAGCGGAGGTAGGTGTGCTGTGGAAGGAAGGGGAAGGAGAGGGAGAAGCTGGCGTGTCTTGGTGAGCAAGCAGACTTCCTTGGGGAGTTGGCAACTGGGTCGGAGGAGTAGTGGCGCGTTAGGACAAACTTTGCTAGCTGTGGCTGTGGCTGCGAAGGAAGGGGTTGAGTTGGAGTGCGGTGCACCCTATCCTCGGCTGCCACGTGGACGTGCAAGCTCGCTCTAGCCCTCCGAGCCTCGGAGTAAGTCGTGTACGTGTACGTATTTGCACGCGTATTGTCCTACTGACCAATGACGGATTTCTCTCCTTTGTAAACTTGCTTCGTTTGACCAATATTTGACAGAATTCTCACACGGCAAGATAAGTAGTATACCTTGGTTCGGAACTTGGTGCAAATCCCATCGATAGCAACAAGTTTTTTTTTCTTTTGCACTTTCATAACATATTCATTGAACGCACGCATAAGATTATTTTCGAGGAATTTATGCACGTGCTTACGCGTACTAAATTACTAGATAGACTAGATTGATGCCACGTACAGACCGGTTCAAATCCATTTGACCATTTCTGATCTACAAATTGAAGTGGTAGCCCCAAACATAGGACGTGTCATCCTTCGATAAAGCCGGTCATCCGCAGCACGGAGTTGCGCAGGTGGCGCAGGTCGCGCGCCCGCTTGCCGTGCCTTGCCGCCCCCGACCGCAGCAGCGTGTACGCCGCGGCGGCCTCCCCGTCGGAGAGCCGCCTGCCGGAGACCAGCAGGTGCGGCGGCACGACGATCTTGCCGCCGCCGTCCTTCTCCGCCAAGTCGTCTTGACGATCAGTGCCGTCTTTCCACCGTAGCAACAGCACGGCGGCCCTGCTGGGAGTGGGAGGAACGTCCACCGGCCGAGACCGTGCCGCGCGCCGCTGCCACGACGTGGCCGGGCTCTGCACGCTCGCTGACGCCGGCGCCGGCGTCTTGTACTGGTCATCGTCGGCGTGAGCGTGGCCCACGTAGTACTCCGGCCAGAGCACCTCGAACTCGTCGAGCTCTTCCATTGATTAACCGCCACCACAGTAGGATCGGACGGGGTGGCGGCTGGCACTGGCGAGAGCCAGGAGGAGGCGTGCCCAGAGCTGCGATGGAGCAGTGCTCGAGACGCGGCGCTATATATCAGCGGGGTAAACGGATGGCATTCCGTCCCACCGCGTCTGGTCGATCGCGACGGCGGCCGGGCGCTCGCTCGACGGAGTCCGCACGTCTGGTGGTATGAAGGCGGTGGGGGAGAGGTGTGGATCCCGTTGGCGCCGTCCCGCCGCGGGCTCCGGACGCGGCGCCGGGATCACACACGCGCTTCTCCCTCTGGGGCACGCAACGTGCATCCATGCCGTGCTCGCGGCGTCATCAGCACCCGCGCGTATGTGCATGCGTTGGCTAGGACGTGACATGTTTTGCTATGAAGAAGGCCCGCGCTAGGCGCCGGCTGGCCGGCCGAATATTTCAGGCCGGTCGCGCGCGATCCGTCAGATCAACCAACTGCTTTTTTTTAGCAAAGATCAACCAACTGCTGACCGTCTGATTTATTCCTTTCGCCCCTTACTTCATCTTCCCCGACGCGCACACAGGAAGAAAAAAAAAGGAGAGGACAGAGCGCCGCCCAGCTTCCAGGATCCCCGCGCGTCGCTGCCCCCTCCCCGTCACCTCGCTATCCATCTTCTTCGCCCGTTTGCCCTCCCTGCACCACCCCGCTGTCGCCGGGCGGTGGTTCGGCCATGGCTGCTTGCAGCTCCGGCAACTCCAGCCGTGGATGGCACTGACACGTAGCCTCGGCCGACAGCTGTTGCAGCTCGCCGTCTCTATAGTTGCAGCATGGTGCACCACCCTCCGCCGTCCTCGTCGTCGACGCTTGCCACACGCACCGCCGTCGTCTACTGGGTCACCATTCCCACAGTCACCATCGCAGCAAAACAACTCATCGGTTGTACCATTTCAGTTTGCCGGTTGCAGCAAAAAATGCGACGGCGCTGCGGGTTGCTAGCTTCTGCCGTTGCCGGTTCCAGCAATTCAGCATCGTGGTTGCAACATTCTCGCGCCCCATCATCATTGGCTCACTCCTTAGTTCTAGCAATACCGTTTGCCGGTTCTAGCAAATCAGATCACTAGTTGCAACTCCTCGGTCGACCGGTCAAAAAAAAAAATCCTACACCACTAGTTGAATGTGACACAACGTGCTTTTATAAATGTTATGATTTTGAAAAAAAATTGCGAGCTTTTATAAAACGTGTGTAAAAGTTGAAAAGACTTCATGGATATGGAAAAAAGTTTGAAAACAAAGTTTGCGAATTTAAGAAAATGTTCATGAATTTAAATGGAAAAAAGTTCGGGTAGGGCGTCCAGGTTGGGCGGGAGGTTCTGTCTCAGAGTACCTTTTTTCGACATCGTTCAAATGGACCAAAAAAACTCTAGGGCCTTGTATCACCATTCCAAGGCACCATGCCAAGTTTTTGTGATATCGACAATTCTGCATTTTGAAATAATGTTCGTGCTTTCAAATTTTATTAGGAATTTAGAAAATAATCATGTATTCAATTTTTTTCTACACAAATACAAAAAATGTTGGCAGAAATTCAAAATAAATTGGTTTCAATTTTTGTACATATCTTCTGATTTTTGCTTGACATTTCAAATTTCGGAGTGTTTTTCAAAAAATGATTGTCTTCAAAATTTTGTTCGCTCTTTTTAAAATATGTTCGTGTTATGACATTCTGAGCAATTTTGGAAGACACAATTATTTTGACATATATGTACAATTTTCTAAAAATGTGAATATTTGTACATTATGAACAAAATTTTAAAAAGCGAAGATTTTTTAAATTTTTGAACAAAATTTTATAAGCGTGAGAATTTTTTGAAAAATAAAAAATAAACGAAAAAAGTGATAAATGATCGATTCAACAATGGGCTGGCCCAGCCGCGAACTGAAGTAGAAGAAAAAAAAGTAAATATGGACAAGCATTATGATGTGTTAGTTGGTTAGTGTGGTCCTCCTTAGAACAAGTGGTCTTGAGTTTGATTCATGTTACCTGCACTATTCTTTCACTTAAAAAGAAGCTGGAAAAGACGGGTGAAAAGACCATCCTATCTCAGTCGTCAATGTGTTTGGGGGGGGGGGGGGGGGGGGGGGGGGGATCGAAGCAAAAGTGTTTGTTCAAAGGTAATAACAAAATCCTCCCATGTGTTGTCTTTAATTAATGGATAACAACAATTGAAATGCTATCTTTCTTTTGTAATATAGTGCACAATAAAGAGTTTTATCTTTCTGTACCACTTTCTTTATTTTGTGCATCTGACATCTTTCTATGTATCGCCATCGAATTACATTTTGTCTTTCTATGTATATGCGTCATCGAATTACATTTGTCTCCAAGAATATTGCATGTGAAGTGGATTTTCAATTATTTTTCTGTCTAGCTATCTTTTTGTTACATGTAAAACTTGATATGCAATATGTTCATATATGCAACCGGTAAAAGCACTCAAATGCCCGTGGCAACGCACGGGCATTCTACTAGTCTTATTAATTGAAGCAACAGTAGGTCGCTCGGTCTCTAGGTCAGACTATCTAGCTTGGACCTCTTGACAGGATGTGACCAATTTTTTGTTTGGGTAAGAGGCAGATTTGGTTGGCCTATATATAGGGGTCTTCTTTCCCAACTGGAAGAAATTTTCTGGATGAGTTTTTTCTCGTTCTTGTAAGCTCTCCCCTCCCCCAAGACTCTAGTAAAAAGAGAAACTATCAGTATAACGTTGACACAAAAGAAGATGGACATGAAAAATAATGATACATGTCCAAGAAAGAAGTCGAGATCAAAACGAAGGTAGAAAGTGCAACGGGCAGAATCTAGCAAAACCATTCTTCTTGGAGGTGGTGTTTCTTATGACTTGGGCGATTTGGTACACAAGAAATGATTTTATCTTTACAGGGAAAGTGCCTAATTTGTACAGCTGTAGGCATAGATTCGGAAACGAGGCTAAGCTCCACAGACACAGAGCTAGTGGGAAGGCCCATGCACATTTTCAGGCATGGGTTCATAGCTACTTATAGGTTCTCCTGTTTGTTCATTTTTGCTCTGTACAAAAATATAAATATATGGTCGCTTTAGAAATGAAAGATCGAAACACTCCTGCGAAAATCATACGTCCAAAGCTTATTTCATTTTCTACGGCGCCAAACGCCAGCCATTGCTTTTTGCAACTGAATGAATAATCATGTGCCCTCAGACATGTCTCTTGGTAGCACCATTACTTTTGCTACAGCGCTGCAGCTCGTGACTTGCGACCCTCCCTTTCCTTTCCGTTCCTGCTCCGACCGCCGTCGGGTTCCACTCCGGTGAAACTTCTTTCTTCTTTGCTGGCACGAGACTGTTTACGCCCTGAATGAGGCTCGCGTGCAGCTGATGGGATCTGAATGAGCCAATGCACAGTCGACCGCGTCCGTGTATAAACATGGCCTGCCCACTTTCAGCATGCCTGCCTCGTTCTGATATCATATGCTACATGATCTGCGCTGTGCACCTCCGCTTTCAAACTTGAAACAAGGCCTACCATCAAATTGATATGTATACGTGGCCTCTTTCTGGACTGCTGGAGGTAG
This sequence comes from Triticum urartu, assembly GCF_003073215.2. Taxonomy (NCBI): domain Eukaryota; kingdom Viridiplantae; phylum Streptophyta; class Magnoliopsida; order Poales; family Poaceae; genus Triticum; species Triticum urartu. The sequence goes on along the minus strand of NC_053022.1, from coordinate 527,810,682 downwards.
GGGCCTGGTCTAGCCCTCCGGATTCCATCGACAACTCGTCAGAGTAGCGTAGCAGTGCATAAAAAAGCTGGAGATGAATCGATTTTTACAGGTCGGATGGCCGAGCTCTGAACCTCATTCATGTGACACGCCATGACTCTACTTGAAGCCCGGCCGACTCTGAAACTCTGGTTCAGCGCTGAAGCGCGACGCACAATCATTCCCGGAGTTGAGTTCAGATCGGCTATTACTTACTAGCATACCTACCCCATCCCTGGCTTTATCAGGAACTCAGCTACTCTCGGCCAGGAATGGTACGTGCACAGGCCCCCAGCTGCTCATACGTGCTCCAAAATCGTGCGTTAATGTCGACGGACCGGCATGGCGTAGAAAACTAGGAATGGACGGAATGATTCGCGGCCCGCGACGCGCGACGCCCATGGCTCCATGTCCGGGTACGTGCGCGCTGCCCGCACATGGCGCCTGTCCGTCTCGTCTCGGCCTGCGCCTGCAGCGGCACGCCGTGAAGGTGAGGGCGCGATCGGTCATCTCAGCCTCCGCTTTTCCGGTCAACTTTCGCCAAACACGGAGGGCCCGTCAGGTATCTTTTGTCACATCACCTGGGACCTCGCCTCGCCTCGCCATGCATGCATGCCCATGATACGGCCGGCCGGTGAGGTGATGGCCCCCTGGCGCCGCGTCTGCACTGCATGCCTGCCTGCCCCTCCACGGCACACACACGAGCTCCAGGTCGAGCTTCAGCTCTCCTCGTCTAGCTTCGTCTGCGTCCGGCGTACGACGGCCGGGTCGAGGGGGTATATCGGACGAGCGATTCAATGCACGAGCCTCTGATCGATCGATCGCCGCACTGTGCGTCTTCCCTGTAGAGATTGGTCCGTCGGATAGTGGGTGATCCACCACACCCACATGTGCGCCGATCTGTCTTTGGAAAACTCAGGCACCTTTTCTCCCTCCTCCGGTTTGAATGCATGCTTTACTCCGGCCCAAAACGAACAAAAATTCGCTACAGTGTCCCCAGATGCTCCTGTCTCCCGCCTGTACGTACGATCCCACACTGCATGTGCACGCACGTACCCTCCATGCATACGTATGTGTATGTGTGTACGCATCGTAGAGCCAGTATGTAGCTAGCTGCAGCTAGTCTTCTCGTTGTGGCAACGAGCGATGAGGAGAAAGCCGGCCGTCCAGGACAGGAGGTGGCTCCCAGATGAGTAGATGACCAATCATATGATGCTTCGCTCACTCACTGGCACTCGGGCGGTGATCTCTCAGCTCAGCCGCATGCAAATGCACCGTACTGTGATCCTACAAAAACTCATCGATCGGCGGCACGTACTGCAACTGCTCGACCGACGAATACTGTCGACCAGCCCTATGAGCAACGGGTCGATGAGCTCCAGTTGCGTGGAGCCGGCCGGTCGATACGTCTACAGACTAGAGAGCACAGGCTACAGAGAAGGAACCCTCGCCTCAATAATTCAGAGTCATGCGGCTAGAGGCACATCGATCACGTGCATGTGCATGGCTACGAAACTAGCTTCTCCCTCTACTGTATACATGGTCGGTCCATCCCCACATGCATGCACAAGCAAACAATGCGTACGTGCGTGCGATCGATAGATGTCGACTTATATTAGCTCGTACTAAACCGGCCACTGTTCGGGATCGATCTCTGTAGTCTGCATGCTGTAGCTGTACCACTCAGCAGGGTTGGGTTTCCACAGTTCGTGTTGCTGTGGCCAGGCAAGAGCCGAGACAGCAAGACTGCAATTAACAAGCCATGCGAACCTCATCTGTCCAGTGTCCCGGCTCACATCACTAGGCAACCTAGTATCCTTTAATGAAGCCTTAGAGTGGAATGTCGTCTTTCATCGTCTTGAATCCTACAGGATTGTACGAGTGTTTGATTGTGCATACAAAAACGCATGATTCTTTTAAAGAGGTTTGAATTGATGGGATGTTTCATATGAAATCTAGTGCAAATGAATCCTATGAAAAACTTTCTATGGTTTACAATCCTACGAATCAAACAACCAAGGCCTCTTTTGGTTCATAGGATAGGATTATCGTAGGAATAGGAATTTTGTAGAAAATGAGATGACATGTATCTCAAATCCTATTAGTAGGAATAGGAAACGAGATGTCATTTGGTTGACACCAAAGGAATTTTTCTATTGAGTCTAGGCTCATTTTTAGGCCTCCTTTGGTTTGTAGGAATTTTATAGGAATTCTATAGGATAGGATTTGCAAAGGAAAAATTCCTTTGACGCCCTTTGGTTTATAGGAATGGATTCCTATTCCTATGTAGGATAGGATTCAATCCTTCACATTTTGGAGGAAAAAAAACATTAGCCTAGACTCAATGAAAAAATTCCTATCCTATGCATCAAATGACATCTCTTCCTCTATAGGAATTGAGATGCATGTCATCTCACTTCCTACGATTTTCCTATTCCTATAAAATTTCTATCCTATGAACCAAAGGAGGCCTTATTTTCCTATGAAATATGGAGGATAGGAACCAATCCTATGTAGGAATAGAAATCTATTCCTACGAACCAAAGGACTCTAAAGGAAAAAATCCTATAAGAATCCTATCCTCTAGAATTCCTATGAAATTCCTACAAACCAAAAGAGGCCCAAGATAGGAACAATTCCTAAGGATTAGAATCCTCCAAAATTCCTTTGAGAATCCTTTGAATCAAAGAAGCCCTTACTTTTTACAAAAGTATCGTTTCTAATCGACACGGCCCACTCAAAGTTAGCGGAGTAAATTTGTTTTGCCAAATCTTTCTAATTTTTGTTTACATACTACATTTCAACTACATATTAATCCAAATATAAAAAAAAATAAGTTTCACACAAATCACAGATATTACAAATTCATAGTTTAGAAACCAAATTATTCAAATTCAAACACAATGAATGGTTCAAATGAATTAAAGAGCATGATAAAATCGCAACTACAAAGTGCTATGGAGATGCTACTCATGCTCAAATAGATCATCTTCGAGTTGGGTATGAACTTCTCAGTTTCCAATGCTACGATGCCTTGCGAGGAATCTCTATATCATTTTTTCATCGTTCTCTGGCTCAACATGATCCTAGTTAAAAATGTACCCAAAGTTCTCAGGCATGCCTCTCTCATTTTCAATGATCATGTTACGCAAGATGATGCAGCATGGAAATCCCTACAACATGTCATGATTTGCCATCGCACCTTGGGGTTCCAATACTCAGCATGGTCACGACTGATGCCAAAGCTCTTCTGAAGCACATCGAAAAGTTGTCTTCACATCCTTACTTGTCGACTCTTGAGGCATTGCAAAGTGAAATCTCTTGTTACCTTTAGGACGTGGGATTGTCTTGACAAATATGGTCCATGGAGGGTAGGTGCTATTTGCAAGGTAGTAACCATTCGTGTACTCGTGACCATTGACAGCATAGTTGCAAGAGGAGCATCTCTGCCAAGCCTAGCGAATAGTGGTGATCTCGACAGCACATTCAGGTCATTATGAGAGTAATGACGTAGCTACGGCTGGGCCAAACCAGGCTATGGCCTGCCCAGCCCAACGAAAATTCAGTGAAGAGTAGAGCAAATTTTGTGGCAGAGTACGAAATTTCAGAGGATTTTCTTGATCTAGCCTCCTCTGGCTCGCCCAGAGCTGTGCCTATAGCTCCGCCAATGCATGAGAGCTAAACAATCCAAAGAACGAATGTGAAATCCATAGATCGTCCGATGCAACAACATCAAGAAATGATTGTTGGATTGTTGCAGTGGCCATTGTATTAACCTTTTCATCTTGTAGGAAAATTCTTTCATGTCTAGTGCATGCAGTCAATTGATCCAAGCATCCTATGTCATCCTCGTTCCGGGCTTAAAGCCCGGTGTCTTCATCATATGGTGCTATCAGGTACTCTGGCCCAAAGATCTCAATCACGGCGTTGGGTGCATTTGAACAGCCATCAAGATTGTATCTTCTCTAATGCGGACATAGTCGCCAACGTCGTTGGCCGAACACCCATATGCTAGCACTCGAACAGTCGTGATACACTTTATCAAAGGGCTCACACGTATCTCTCCGATGCACTCCTCCTGAGTTTGAGCAAATCAGCATGCTTCTCCACGGCTTTGCAATGGTGAGAAAGAGACTTGTATGCACCCGTAGTCACAAGCGGAAATACTTTTCTAGATAGGTTGGATTGATATCAAGATAATCTCTCACAATCTTGGCATGGCCCTCTGCTCTATCCCGGTTCATGTGTATATGGCCGAATTGTGATTCTCTTCTCGGCCGCCGAAAATCCATATTAAAGATCCATGCTAATGGCCATTTTGAAGTCATCATTGTCTTCTTCCTCCAATGATGCAAAGGATAGAAAGAAGGCTCACTGTATGCTCTACTATGCTTTCTTATGATGGCAGATTGATACTTATCAAATCTGTCTTTACAGCATTGCCAATCTTCTTCATGTGCACCTTGGTACTGTAGACTACGGCAACCAAACACGCCTCAAGGAAAGAGAGACCAAACACGCCCCAAGCGAAAGACAGACCATCACGGCCAGTGTGAATAAATATTACGGGGAGCAGTCCGATTTCCGCGCGTGTGAATCGGGGAAAGACGGGGCCATTTCTTGGAATTTCCCATGGTTTCTTTCAGCAGATCGATCGATCACATCCGGTGCCGGCCGGCCGGCCGGCGAGGCCCCGATCGAATCAAATGGAGAGAAAGGTTGGTGGCGGTAACAGTGGATTTCCCCGGCAAAGCCCGCACGCACGCACGAACGCTGTTCTTCCCCTGCCTGTTTCTGTAGCCTGCACGGGCAGGGGCAGCCAGGCCCCAGTCCCGTCACCTCAGGTCAGTCAGTCAGTCAGTCAGACGCCCCCACCGCCCTCACTCACTCCCATAGCCCAATCAATAAACCATGGACGGACGGACGAGACGACGTCAAAAAGCGACACCCCCCGGCCCGGGCCGCAGACGCAGCCACCCAGCCACCCAGCCAGCACCCACACGGACGCGCGGCACGATGCCGGCCACCGCCGTCGCGCTCCTCCTCTGCTCCCTCCTCGCCGTGGCCGGCGCCGCCATGGACCCGGCCGAGCGGGAGGCGCTGCTGCGCGTCATGGAGGCCGTCTCCTCCGACCGCGACTGGCGCTCCTCCTCGGGCACCGACCCCTGCGCCGCGCCCTGGCCGGGGCTCGAGTGCAAGCCGGACGCCGCCGACAAGCGGCTGATGCGCGTCACCCGGCTCGACTTCGGCGTGCCGCCCAACCCGGCCTGCAGGGAGGCCGCGGCGTTCCCGACCCACGCCTTCTCCGCGCTGCCCCACCTCCAGTCGCTCTTCCTCGTCGACTGCTTCAAGAACCCCGCCAAAACCGCCGCGCTCGCCCTCCCGCCCGCCGCCAACCTCTCCGCGTCCCGCCTCCAGCAGCTCAGCATCCGCTCCAACCCCTCGCTGTCCGGCACGCTGCCGCCGCAGCTCGCCAGCCTGCGGTCGCTACAGGTGCTCACCGTCTCCCAGAACCCGCTCGTCCGCGGCGAGGTCCCGCGGGGCATCGGCGAGCTCGCCGGCCTCGTCCACCTCGACCTCAGCTACAACTCGCTCACCGGCCCCATCCCGGCGCGCATCGGCGAGCTACGGAGCCTCCAGGGCCTCGACCTCAGCTACAACTCCTTCTCGGGCCCCATCCCGAGCAAGCTCGGCCGGCTCGCGCAGCTGCAGAAGCTGGACCTGAGCTCCAACAACCTCACGGGCAGTGTCCCGGCCACCTTCTCCGGTCTCAGCTCCCTCACCTTCCTGGCGCTGAGCAACAACGGCTTGAGCGGCCGCCTGCCCGCAGGCCTCGCCGGCCTCCGGGACCTCCAGTACCTGATCATGGAGAACAACCCGATGGGCGTGCCGCTGCCGCCCGAGCTGGGCGGCATCGCGCGGCTGCAGGAGCTGCGGCTGGCCAACTCCGGCTACTCGGGGTCCATCCCGGAGACGTTTGGGCGGCTGACGAGCCTGACGACGCTGTCGCTGCAGAACAACAACCTCACCGGGCGGATCCCGGCGGGGCTGAGCCGGCTGAAGCGCATGTACCACCTGAACCTGAGCAAGAACGGGCTGGACGGCGCCGTGCCGTTCGACGGCGCGTTCCTCCGGCGTCTCGGCCGGAACCTCGACCTGAGCGGCAACCCGGGGCTGTGCGTGGACGACCGGGCCGCCACGAAGGAGGTCGGCGTGGGCGTCTGCGGTGGCGGCGACGGCTCCGGCGCTTCCCCCGGCAGAGCCATCGCGAGGGGCGGCGCCCTCTGGCCGTCGGCCTCCGCGCTGCTCTGCTGCTGCCTCTTGCTCTGAGACCCGCATCGCATGGCTGATGATGTAGTAATCGCACTGATTAATCGCTCGCTCGGTCGCTCCCTGTACGTAATTCTGCTGCTTTGTAGTAGTAAGTAGTAACGTCGATTTGTGCAAGGATTCGTCGATTTGTGGTGGCGCGGCACAGTGGGCAGTGGCGCGCATAGGGTTTTGTCTCGTGGCTTGTTAGGCTGGGCCATGGCGGTCAACGAAAGCGCCGGGGACTACTGGAGTGCTAATCATACTGTCTTCATGCATCGTGTGCCTGTGTCCTCTGTTGCGTGGAGCCGATTGAGCTGGTCTTGCGCTGCATTTTGCACCAGTTTTCAGTCGCTGGTCTGATCTCCCTGTAGCACTGTAGTACTCACCATGGCTTTGTTGGCACCAGAGTTTTAATATGTCATTTAGCGGTGGCTTGGCCATCAGCTACGAGCAACTCCAACATCCTCCAAGAACAGCCAAACCGTAAAATACAGCTCTAAGTGTTGCAAATATACAGCACTGCGGCTGCTGCATCAAAAATCTGGCGGCTCTAACCGGGCATGCACCTCCGCTGCCTTCTATGCTGTTTGAGTTCAGTCCGTAGATGTCCTCGGATTCCCTTCCGGACATGCACCTCCGCTGCCTTCTATGCATTTTCAGTTCAGTACTAAACCGATGCACCTTCAGAGTTCAGGCTAGCTAGTGTTCAGTTCAGTACAAAGTATTGTGGTCAGAGTTTTGGCACATTCCGGCTAGCGAATGTACAGAGTTTTTGCACGTTCAGTTGGTTCTTTGTTCTTACAAATTTGGTGTTTTGTAAGTTTACCTGACAAGAAAATAGTAATTTTCAAGTTGACCAAGCTGCACATGCTTTCTAAAATCAAGTTTCATCATCCGTTGGACAAGGATTTCCTTGCTGTTGTTTGATTTAGTAACTGAACATACTCATTTGGTTCTATTTTGTCGAATCATGTAATTATGCATGCCACAAATACCTTGATTCAACCAAATTATGAATGTCATGTTTCATATACTCCTTCAAGTAGATGTGTAATAAAAGAGAATGGCAAAAAGAATTGATGGATGGATTTGTAGTTCAATTCAATATATTTTTTATTATGTGCGCGGTGATCTTGCAAAGTTAAATTCTCTTCAAACTTCATATTTTGTTTAATACATATGCAATTGTGGAGAACAAATTTGTGGTGTGGTGCCCTATTTTAGGGTAGCTATTGGAGCAGTTGTGCCCTATTTTAGGGCAGCTGTTGGAGACATCGCCTTGTTGTGCCAAAAAAAAACGTGTTTTCGTGCCCAAATTTTTTTATAACACCTTATTTTTTCCAAAAACAAGGCTGCTATTGGAGATTCTTGGACATCAAGAGATAAGAGAAGGATGTTCCTACAAGGCTCCACAGAGTTCAGCGATCGTGGGCCGTCGGATCGCGATGCTTGATGGGTTTTGGGCCGTTGGATCGAGAGGTGGGAGGATCTGGGCCGTCGGATCCGGAAGAATCACTGCTGGAATGAATAGTAATGGCAACAAAATGTAAATACCATGCCCCCACCAGGGCATTTCGGTCATTTCGCGTGGTGGGGGATAAAAGGGGGCGCTGGAGACCTAGCCGCTCCTCCCTCGCTCGCTCCTGCAGCCGCCTCCCTCCTCCCTCGCTCGCGCCTTCGCCCCGCGCCCAGCTCCTCCCGCCTCGCCGCCGCCTTCGCTCCCCTCCCGCGCGCCTCCTCTCCCCTCACCTCCCCTCCCGCGCGCCTCCTCTCCTCCCACCCACATCGCCGCTGCCGCCTCGAACGGCGCCGTCGGCGGCCAGATCCGCCGCAGCAGAGCGCCCCCCCAACGACGACGAGCAGCAGAGGAGGGAGGACGAGGAGCATGACGGCGGCGGCGGCGGGGAGTAGCAGTAGTAGGCCAAGGCGGCGTAGCAGCCCGCAGCCTCGCCCTCTCGTCATCAGAAGGGAAGGGAATAGAAGAGGGAGAGTGAGCAGGTCAGGCAGCGGCCAAGGTGCTCGTAGATTCGCCGGCAATGTCGTCCGACCTTGGCCTCCGAGTGCTTATGCTCTGCCTGCTCCGCGCCCACGCAATGGCCTGCTCGGGATGCCACCCCCCTGCTCCAACCCTAATCCCCTCCCCTCCCCTCACGTTGTTGCTGCTTTTGGTCACGCAGGTGCACGGACGCGTCCCTGCTCCTCTTAGCAACTGCTGCAGGTGGACGAGGCACGAGCCCTCATGGCTCCTCCCTCCTCCTACCCTCCTGAACCTGGTGAGCTCCACCCCCTCTTCTTACCCCTGCACATCTATCTTATCTAGCCAATTCTCAGATTTAGCTAGGTTCCAAAAACCTACATTTATATATATCACTGCAAACTAATGTGCTCCAGGCTTTAGTGTTTTATTTTGATGGACCAATGTGCATCTTCTCCGAGACAGAAAATTAGGGGGAGTGATAGCTCTTGGATAGTATAGCCATTATGATAGAATAATAAATAAAACTGTCGATTAATGGCTTATTGCACTGGTCTTAATAATAGAATTTCAGCATTGTAAGAACACCCAAACATGCTCGTGGAAGCAATCTGAGGCTTTCAGCCGATGCTTGGACCATATTACGAGCCTTCCTATTTGCGTAGAATACCTTTGCCGAAACTATGCATTCAACAGATAATACCTGCACTGGATAGTCTAATATGTGGCGTACCACTTCACTATCGATATTGTCTTGCACTTCTTAATTCTATGCTACATTGTATCATTGTTAAACAGACTATGCAATTTCTTCTAGCACCTGCGCCGTTGGATGGATGGTGTTTACGGAAGAATAGAGGTCTTCCCGCAGCACTTCACGCCCGAGAAAGAGCCCATGGACGGTGCTGATGGTCTGTCCACAAGTAAGAGCAACATGGATCCGTCACCAAGGTGATGATACTCATGGCAGAACGAACAATGGCTGTCAAAGGCTTGTTTAATTTTCAACCTCTTCCTTTAATTCTGGGTGTACTGACACGCTTAGCTTGCTGTTCCTGTCCTGTAATAAACAGTCCACATAGGCGTTCTTGGACCCCGAAACGAGTCAAGGGAGTTTATCGCTTCTGTTGTCTATTCCTTGCATTAGGTGGTCTTCCAGCAACAAGGATGATGACAAGGTTACAATGTTTTCTAACTATATCGGACCTCTGTTTCTGTCATGTATCACGAATCCTGTCTTACAAGTACACCGACGGTTTTCACTGTTATCAGACCGAATTGACAAGAGCTGAAGTAGAATCATTACGAAGCGAAATTGCCGATGCCGATGAAAGGGTGTCCCAGCTAAAAGCCCGGTATGATGAAGTACCCCTTCAATATTCAGCCTCAACGTCTGTGTGGATTTTCACCTGAACCTAAGTGTCTATTTATATTCAGTGTTTTGTTCTCCGTCAGATGTGATTCATACAATTTAGGGCCTCTTTGATTCATTGGATTGCAAAAACACAGGAATAGGAAAAACGTAGGATTGGAATGGCATGTCCATTGGATCCCTATAGGATTTGAGTTTGTTTGATTGTGTCATGGAAAAAACAAAGGATTTCTTCCAAGAGGTTGAAGTGGATGTTAGAATTTTTGTGAAATGTAGTACAAATGAATCCTTAGGAAAGAATCCTATAGTATTCAATCCGACGAATCAAACGACCAACGTAGGAAAAATTCCTAAGGATTCTAATCCTTCAATAATCCTATGAAAATCCTTTGAATCAAAGAGGCCCTTAGCATTGCAGGTTAGAAAATATTGACGAAGCCTTGAGATATGCACTCCTTTCCGGGTACCTCCATATCAGAAGTGTACGTAAGAAACCAGTGCACTTTTGTTTGCTTGCCCCCAAAACAGCTTCATTTGTGTGACAGCTGTTCAACAGACTGGTGACTCTAAATGATCTCTTGTGCGTTGCAGAGATGGACTCAACTTCCTGGGGAGCCACCTATCATAGACGACGCCGATGTCGATGACTGGCTTCCTCACTTTGTTGTCCTACAAGGACAGTGTTTATACTACTATCTGAAGTGTACTGGTAAGATGAAGCTTTTGACATACTGGTCATGGTCATCCAATCACATTAATACGTTGCACTACTGCTCTTTCTTGACATGCTGAACCTGAATCCATGTAATCAAGTTACAGATGAATACACACCATACTTGCTCACTAGACACTAAAAACCACATTTCTCATGGTGGCGTGTTCTTTGCCATACTGAACCTTAATCACATTTCACTTGGTGATGTGTTCTTTGTCATACTGAACCTGAATCAGATTTGTCTTTGAATTGCTGCAATACATTAAGTTGGCACGAACAGTTCTATTTAAAGATATACTATCTGAGGCGTGAAAAAGAAGATGGCATAGGTTGATAGTCTAGCTGTTTTATAATCCCTTTTATTGAGATCAGATGAAGTTTAGTCTGGTCTTGCTCTCAATTTCTCTGCATTGTTTGGTATCCAATTTAGCGTTAGGTTTCAGATAGCGGAGTAATTGATGAGCAGCACACATGAGCATGATGAGCGGCACACATGAGCACATATGGTTCTGCACACACAAGGAAACTTGCTTCTATGCACACACACACACACACACACACAGGGACATACACATATTTTTTAGGTACTCACAAACATGAAAGAAGATGAGGGATGGCAAATGCCTGCTCGTCATGAAGCATATCAGCATGTGGATTAATAAATAGAAGGGGAAGGAAACTTGCTTCTCTGCGTTTTTATTATAGTTTAAAAGGGCAAAATTGTCAACATTCTAAGTGTTAGGAAAGAAACCTACACACTCCATGTGTAAGTATGTGCTTCAGATTAATGCTCTGAAAGTATTTAACTTGCTTACTAATAATCCACACTCGAATATATTAATACTCACACAAAAGTAGATAGGCCATGGCTAGCAGCAAATGTATATGTCAATTTATGATCTTTTTTACATGATAATAACACTATCATCATGCTAATTATATGTGTGGAATTTAGAGTTATCACCATGTGACTGTGTGAGTATTGTCACAAGTTATGATTATACCAACCTACAATTTTTACTCATTCTATAAAATGACCATGTGAACACCCACTTTATACGAAGCCACAAAGACTATGAAGTTGTGTTCTATTACAGATCTATGTGATTAGTTTTAGATAGTTGTATTAATGAACACAGTCATATTTTTCAATTAGCCCTCCTAGCTAAAACCACCAACAATTAAATCAATGTGATGCTTCTACTGTTTTTTCAGAGACTCGCAGTTAAACAAGAGGAATTAGATGCTGGTGTTGATGTTAATGTTAACTACATAACTCAAGTTGATGCTAACTATATAACTCAAGTTGATGCCAGCAACGATGTTGATAGTGACCCTCCGCCTCAAGTTCTATATTAGAAAAAATACTAATGGTATGTTTTCATGTAAATTGGCAGAGGCGAACCTTGTGTCTGCTACATCGATGAGTTTAGTGGCTATTGTGTGTGGTGGAATAGAGTCAAGTTATATAATCACAATACCCATAACCTACGGAAGATAATCAAAAACAAGAAAACACCCAACTATTATTATGTCTTCCACATGGCGGAGACCTTTGCAACCCCTGGGAAAAGAATGGTAACCTTTTAGAAATACTTTGTTGTATTTCATTCACTAATATGCAGCAAACTCATATGTTGATCAAGTTTTTTTTCTCACCTGCATGCTTTAATGAATTTTCATGTAATAAATAGAGAATCAGGGTATTATAACCCCTTTCTGCTTCTGCCTATTCAATTTGTTGGCCACTTAAAAGTATACATGGATCCTTGTCTTTCTCATTTTAATCATCTAGGTTCCAATTATTTCTTCTAGCCTGCTCATGCCTTTAGGCTTACACTATATTAATTCTTCCGCGCATACCATCTAAAATATGCAGGTAAAAACACAAGATATATACAGGTAAAATCAATACAGGTAAACCCACTCAGATATAATATTTCTCACGCGCATCACTTCTTTTACCTCGGTAGTAGAAAAACAGCGGCAAACACAACGCTCTCACTTATTTTTGTACATTTTTCCTATTTTTTAGTACAGTTTTTCCTAGAAAGAAGTAATTTTTCCTCTCACAAGCGCATGAATCATTTTTGATCCGACGGCTCGGATCTGTCCATCACAGGATCAAACGACATTTGTGTTCTATTGCATAAGTGTGTCAACTGCTTAACTGATTCATGTCCTGGTTGTTATTGGGAACTTGTGTGGTTTATTTAAATATTTCAGTATCACAAGTATAACATCATGAATCCTGTATTTTGCAGGCTACTGCCGCTGATAATGACGATGACAACAACGTTGACCTTTTTGGAACCAAAGAAGAGAAGAAGGCAGTTGGAGAGCATGCTGCCAAAGTGAAGGGTTCTTGCAAGAAGAAAGAATGTATGTTATCCTACATTCTTTGTATTTTACAGTCTCATTTGTAACTTTCCTGTATTAGTTATCTTGCTGGTGTCATGTGTTGAATTTCCACAATCGTGTAATCCAGACTTGCTAATGGTTTGTATTTTTCCATTTTATGGCAGATGACTGTATAATTTTACCATGTAATTTCTTCTCTTTTATCGATGGAGGAGGTGGTCAGAAGATTCAATTATTCTTAAACTCCTCCACTTCTTCTGCAAAAGTTTGGTGATTTTTCCAAGGGGGCCGATCAAAGGATCTACTCAACTGAGGTATATCTCACAATCTTAATGTGAAGTTTAATGTGTTTTATAGCTATCCAAAATATGTCGATGAACTGGTTCTTATTATCTTACCTAAATAGCTTGAGCTCGAGCTAAGACGTATTTGTTCTTGCTTGCTTTTTCTGTTGCTGATATTCAGGCCTAACGTCACCGAACTTTGCTACATCTTACATTGTGAGAAATAGCAAAATAAGTATTGTATTAAACAATAGTAAGTCAGTCTACAATGGTTGTGTAACATCCCATCATTCAGTTTGCCAGATACTAAATTTATGTTTTTGCAATCAAAAGTATTCTTCTGATTCCCCATAAGCCTCAGCTCATCACGGAAGCATGTTCAGAGTTCGTTTGCGATTCACTTCACCACTTCCTTATGCAACTCTATCCAGCGGTGACGTGTTGGTGGATGGCCCCTTTCGCCGCCGTACCCATCTTGTCGTTCATGTCACTTGATGATGTAAACCTGGTGTCTTTTAATCCTTTTCCATAAACCAGGCCCTCGGGAGTTTATTGCAAGCCTGGTTCCACCATACTATAATGCAAGGCTGGTTTTTATTTCTTCATTTGTTCTTTTTGGTGAGCAGGCGAGCTAATTTGACCATTCCTCTATTTGTTTCATCAACTAGATGCTTTAAAGGATTTGAATGGAGTTTATTGTGCGAACCCCTACTTCATGCAGTGGGCTTGACTGGATCTTGTGGTTTTCTTGCCAGAGACTCCCTGCGCCACCATGGTTTTATGTGTACTACCTCTGCAGTGGAAACTTCTGCTACAATGTGCATCGACACCAGAGCCATGTTCCCTATCATGCTATGGTGCTTAGCATCATCATGTATTTCCATTCGGTGTAGTTGAGGGCTCCCAAAGTTTGTGTTTCCAAATGATACCTCATTTTTCTCTTATTTGTATTGTTTCACATAGTTTTCCACTACAGGGATAAAGAGCTATAGAAATTTATGTAATTTAGCTCCGGTAAATGATGCTAAACTGTAATGTCTTGAAAATATGCTTCCTAGCCACTCACATGGCTACGTGGTATTTACTTTCAGGAATCTGGATAGACTAAGACTGATGGTAAGATTTGATGGTTATCCAAGTAGTTACCTAATACTCCCTCCTTTCCGAATTACTTGTCGCAGATATGGATGTATCTAGATGTATTTTAGTTCTAGATACATCCATTTCTGCGACGAGTAATTTGGAACGGAGGGAGTAGCACTTAGTATTAGCTCTTCCCCAATCATATCATATACAGGTAGTCTATAGTTCTATATTCAAGATGGTTGTTGCACCCTTTTGGCCACTATGGTATGTAAGGTCAGGTTGCATTAGTCTATGTTAGGATAAACTGGCTAACATATCAGTGATATAAAGTCGCTTCATGTGTACTTTATGTAACCTCGGACATGTGTACAACCTATCACTTGTCCATGTTGTTCTTTCCATACACAACTTTTCCATGTGCGGTCTTAAATACAACTTGGTCTCACACCTATACCTGAGAGCTCTCTCAAGTACAAATAAACAGGAAACTATATGCTGAAAAGTGTGGTGATATTTTCAGTTACTAAATTTACTGAATTTGTGATCCCAATATTGCCAGCAGAATAGTGAAATGACAGGGATTGCTCTATAGCAAATTTGCTGTGTCCTTGAACTTTGTGATGTTTCCTAGGGCAACTGGTCTGGTCCAAACTAATAAATGCATGGGTTTTCATGTTATGTTCCATGTAAGAAGTTGATCTATGTTTCTTATGTATTTGCCTTTAGCTCTCTTGTTCATTGCATTGTTGCTTGCTGATGTTCTTACATTATTTTCTGATCGCTTTATTACCGGGTTGAGAATGACTGCACCCGCAGGGGTGCGGCAAGCCGCACTTCTTACCTGTTGTACAGTCAACAGAGGAGCGCCGGAGAGAGAACCCATTGGATGCAGAAGCCTGAAGGAGTCCATATAGTGCAGGCTGGTCAAGCGTGAGGTTAGTAGCATGCAAACTACTAACTAGCTATTGTGATTAGGGATACCTGTCAGTTAACTCCTTGTTCGTGCAAGCTAACCTAATTGATTACTTAGTAGCTACGTAATGGTATGTTTTAACTTTAGAATGAGAGTAATCACTAGAGGATTGGATTCATGGTTGCAATATTTAATTTCTATTAATTTGCTTTTATATATTATGAACTTCAGTTTCTTTATATGCCAAAACAAAATCGCCAATTTGGAAACCTCTGTCAGTGTCAAATAATTAGGCATATAATAAGGTGAAAAGAGTGGTAACAATAAGATTACTGCTTGATGTACAGAGTTCAGGTTATCACACCATATGAAGTGAAAGCGCCGTTGGGACTGTTCACGGTGCATAGAACTTCCATGGCAGCACGGGCGATTCCAAGGCCCACTTGAGCTCCTCCTGCTGATGTCAGACGGTGAGGTTTCTCAACCTCCACTCTATTAGCCATGTAAGATTGCTTTGCTAGAGATCATTTATTTCTTGCCATCCATTCGTTATAAACTTGATTCTTCGTCACGAATGGATCCTTAATTATGTGTGTCATGTTGTTTCCCTGAAAACGGACGATCGAGTCACATTTCTTATTTTCTGTTGTGAGTTGAGGAGCTTGCGGTTTTAAAAGTATGTCTCAGTTGTAAGAATGTGGAAATGATGGACAGGTAGCAGTTTTTTTATATTTTCTATTTATATCCAATATTAAGTAGTTATTAACTCCATGGCATAGGACTGTACTTTTTGTAGATGTAGTAGCTTTTGATTTCCATTTAGTTATGGCTTTATCTCCGCCTTTACATACTGATTAGGATTTCCATTTAGTCAGGGTCACAAAGTCTTTGTGGCAGGTTTCTTCCCTTTGTAAATGTGAAAGCGGCTTGTCCGATCTATTCACAGACTTGCTCTGCTGCTTTGTAGCCCAACTGATTATGTACTCTTGATCGTCCTCATGGCATCTGTCAACTCCATTGTGAATCGTCTCTTTATCTTAAGGCTGTACTCGCTATGCTAGAATGATAGATGATATAGTAAATACATCTTTTCTTTTTACAAGGCTCATATCGTAAGGAATGTCGTGTACTGTAAACCAAGTTCAGTACGTTGTCTATTAAATATATGAGAAAATTCCTTATTTGACACTATCTTAAAATCTACTTCCTTATTTGACATTGGAAAAAAAATTCTTCCCTATTTGACACAATTTCTAAATTTTATTCCCTATATGACATTTTCGTTCATTTTGAGCCTAAATGACATCTGAAAAGACTCTTTTGCCCCTCATGTGATATGTGTGTGGGTGGGGGGGGGGGGGGCAATAGCGCACACACGTAGCACCAGTGCGAGGGAGGAGCACAAACGCAGCAACACATACACATCCACCAACACACGCACGCGCACACACACACGCAACAACACGCACGCGCACATGCACACACACACAGCAACACACATGCACACACACACACACGCACGCAGCACACACACACATACACACACAGCAGCAGCAGCACATAGGCACGCAACAGCACACACACGCGCGCACACGTACACACGCAGTAGCAAACACACACGCAGAGGCACACATATGCAGCAGCAGCACACATGTGCGCGTGCACCCACACACGCAACAGCACACACCCGCCAAGAAAAAACAGCACACACGCGCGCACACATGACACACATACCGCATGAGGGGCAAAATCGTCTTTTCAAGTGTCATTTAGGCTCAAAATAGACGGAAGTGTTGTATAGGGAATAAAATTTAAGACTAGTGTCAAATAGGGAAGAAAAACTTTTCAAGTGTCAAATAAGGAACCAGATTTTAAGACAGTGTCAAATAAGGAATTTTCTCTAAATATATTGTTTCTTCTTCAAAATGTGATGCTCCAGTTCAGATAATTAGTAGTGCATATTTTGGCTGATATTTCTACTACAAAGCACTTGGTGGTGATGGATAAGTGTCGGACGGGTTGGGTTTCTTGTTTGAAGAGACTTGCATTGTTGACTATTATAGCTTTTTCTGTGTAACTTAACAAGTGTTAACATATTTTTAAAATATTACTATAATTTTGAAATTTGTTCACATGTTTCAAAAATGTTCGTTCACTTTTAGAAGTGTCGCACATCTATGTCCCGCTCCTATCATATTCTTCACTGCATGTTATCCATTATGATTGCAGATAGTATTAAACTTGGGTTAATACTAACTTAGCATTACCTGTTTTGAAAACGTTGGGACCGGCACCCTCGCGCCAGGGCACGGACCCGATCTAGTGACCTATGGGCACTAGTAGAAAACAGGGCTTTGGTCATGGGGCAATATTCACATTAGTCTCGGTTCAGTCACGAACCGGGACTAATGTGAGCATTCGTCCCGGTTTTTGCGGCTAAGGCATTAGTCCCGGTTCACCTGAGCCCTTTAGTCCCAGTTTGAGACACGAACCGAGACTAAGGGGTGCAATGCCCTTTAGTCCCGGTTTGTGTCTCAAACCGGGACTAAAGATTAGCCCTTTTGGTCCCGGTTTGAGACACGAACCGGGACTAAAGGGTGCGATGCCCTTTAGTCCCGGTTTGTGTCTCAAACCGGGACTAAAGATTAGCCCTTTAGTCCCGGTTTGAGACACGAACCGGTACTAAAGGGTGCGATGCCCTTTAGTCCCGGTTTGTGTCTCAAACCGGGACTAAAGGTCCCATTTTGTGTCTCAAACCGAGACTAAAGATTAGACCTTTAGTCCCGGTTTGAGACACGAACCGGGACTAAAGGGTGCGATGCCCTTTAGTCCCGCTTTGTGTCTCAAACCGGGACTAAATGTCCCATTTTCAAACTCTACCCCCCCCCCCCCCCCCCCCCCCCCCCCCCCCCCCCCCCCGCGGTGGATCGCCTTTTTTATTTTGAAAAAATCAAAAGAAAATGATAAAAACTTCAAAAAATAAAATCCTTCAAGAGGTAGTTATATTACTACATCTACTAGTTAGGAAAATTTAAAAACTTAAATTTGGACATGTTTTGCAAAAAATTTAGGGAAAATATAAAACGGCTATAACTTTTGCATACGATGTCGGAAAAAAACGTATAATATATCAAAATGTTCGGAACAAAAATCCGCATCCGATGGAAACCGCCTACGGCATGTTTGCAAATTTTTAGAATCCTCAAATTCTAAAAGGAAAAAAAGTTATGCTCAAATTTCAGTTTTTTTTGAATTTATGTTAAATGTGGTCAAACTACTTATTCAAGAAGTATTAGTGTTACTAAATAATTATTCAATAATATTAGTGTTACTAAATAATTATTTCAGTTTTTTTGAATTTTGGTCAACTATGGTCAAACTACTTATTCAAGAAATATTAGTGTTACTAAATAATTATTGATTTTTAGAACAATAGTTTCAAAATCAAACAGTGAAATGTGTGACTTCATGCTCAAGCTAAATTCCTGAGGGTTAATAGGATTGTCATCTTACTATTGTCAGGAAAACAACAAGTGCAGACTTGGAAACGAGGGAGAATAGAACCCGGAAGTTAAGCGTGCTCAGGCTGGAGTAGTGAGAGGATGGGTGACCGTTCGGGAAGTTAGATGATTTGGAATGATGAGGGGTGATTAGAGATTAGAGGTTAAAATAATTCAGAAATTTTAAATTCAAAAAAAATTTCAATTTTTTTTTCAAAAAAATCATAAAATTTCCTTTAGTACCGGTTGGTGTTACCAACCGGGACTAAAGGTGGACCTCCAGGCAGCGGCCACGTGGAGGGCCTTTAGTCCCGGTTCTAGTTAGAACCGGGACTAAAGGGGGAGGCTTTAGTACCGACCCTTTAGTCCCGGTTCTGGCCCTTATGAATCGTGACTAAAAGCCCTTTTTCTACTAGTGGGGGGCAGCACCTTGCCCGGTGCATTTCACGAAGACATTTGTTTTGAAGATGCTATCCAAACAAACCATTGCTCAATGGTAGCAGTGGCCCCATTCTTAGACTCTCGTCACTAATTCTTTCCTTTTTCTTCATGATCTCTCCCAAGCAAAAATAAAATAAAAATACTAGCATGCAGTGCCTCGGCCACTACCATTTAAACACTTTTGTGAGTGAGGAACCGAGCTCCTCCACAAGATCATGTTAGCCTATGTAGACAACACCTTTTATTTGAGATGTACTGATTGAGCCGATGTGACAACTGAGGCAGATGTCCAACATGTAGCACTGGCCATGCCCTAAAAAGCTAGTGTAGCAGAATATGCCCCCATCTAACGCTAAATCATGAAAAATAATAATGATATAGTCAGATATCATATATGATTGTCACATGTATATGTCATAGATAAATATTTCAATCACGTATAGCTACTAGCAACCAGGACAACAACCACATGTTATTTTATATCAGTTGCATGGAACATAGTTTTTTATGCATGTATGTCAACCAATAAGCACCCATCCAAAGCAACAATCAGTACATAACTTCACATAACTATAGGATGCCCTAGCACATA